>NW_026250391.1:0-90449 GCF_024244105.1 Nematocida minor | reverse complement strand
AGATAAATAAGATAGTGGACTGTTGTTTAATGAAACTGCGAATAAAAAGGCCAGTTATTTATTCAAACTTAACGTGTCTCTTGTTGCTTGTGTTCTCAGAGGACCAGCTTCTCTTTCCAAAACCGGATGATCTCTCCCCTCCGTCTCTTCTTCCGCCAAAGCCGCCCTCTCTTCCGAAAGATCCGCCTCTGGGTCCTGCGCTTGCCTTCTTCTCTGACATCTGTGCTCTGATTGGTCTGTCCATGTAGGTTATGTTGGAGTTAATAAGCTTCTGTGCCTCCTGGTCTGACTCGAACGATGCGAATGCGAATCCCTTGGGTCTTCCTGTTTCTCTGTCTTCTGGGATTCTCAGCTGCTTGATGTCTGCGTATCCCTTGAGGTGGGAGAGGAAGTCGTCCTTCTCTACGTCAAAGGGAATGTTTCCGAGGAAAACTGTGTGCTCTCCTGCTCTGCTGTTGTTGTTGTTTCTTGCGCCCTCTGGTCCGTTTCTTGGCCCAGACTTTGCGAGATCCACAATGATGGTTCTTCCTCCGAACTCTGTCTCGTTGAGCTCTTCCTTGCTCTTGATGCACGACTCTTTGTTGTCAAACTCAACGTATCCGAATCCTTTGCCGTTGACTCCGTCTCTATTCTTTGGGATTCTGACTTCGGTGATGTTTCCGAATTTGCCGAAAAGATCCTTCAAGTCTTCCTCTGTTGCGTTGAAGCTGATGCCCTTGATGAAGACTGTTCTGTCGTCCTTGGACTCTTCTGGCTCTGCCTGCTTCTCGCTCTCTGCGGATGCCTCCTCAGATGCTTCTTCTTCAGATCCGGTTTCAGTTGGGGACTCTGATGCCTCGGATGCTGAGTTGTTGGATGACTGGTCGTCGGATGCGGTCTGCTCCTCTGACTCTGCTCCGCTGGATGCTTCCTCGGAGCCAGAGCCTACTACTTTGTCTTCCTCAATAATTTTTTCTTCTTTTTTATTTTGTGTCTTTCTTACTGCCATTGCAAGGGTGCTTTTTTTGCAGAATTTTTTATTTTATAGTTAAAATTTTCAGCAGAAATTTGCGCTGCAAAATTTTGGACAAATTCATTTGTGCTTTCTGGCGTAAATTAAATCCCGCGCAGTGCATTTGATGCTCTCCCGCTATTCAATAAATTACTATTTTACTCCAGCAACCAAGCTTCATCGATGCACCAATAAAACTTAGAATGAACTAAGAGAGCAGTAACTAATAACACAGACTAATATTTATTATACTAACCGCCTCTGCAAACTTCAAATATTTATAGCATATTTCTTTTATTAACCAGCTAGTCTGAACGCAAAGACCTTCTTTATTTCTGGAATAAGAGAAGCTCTGACCGTTGAGAAAAGGTGCAGAGTAGATCTATCCTTTCTGACGATGGAGGAAGAGTCAGCACTGCACTCCTCTGAAAGGCGCAGTTCTCCTGTTACTCCGTAGTACGGGAGATATACCTCTATCTTCTCTTTGCTTATTCCTATTATCACAAGATTAACTGTATTGCTAGCTATTAAGTATCTAACGTACAGATCATTTGCGTGTCTAGAGACCCATTTGGCAGATCTATACGACCGATTGACAGAGTCGCAGATGGCCTCCAGTGTACTCTCCGTCACTGGCCCGTATCTGTCGTTATTTATTGCATGTGTTAATATCCTGTGAACAATCACGTCTGCGTATCTTCTGATTGGAGAGGTAAAATGCGTATAGTTGTGCATGGCTAGACCGTAGTGGAGCTTAGAGCCTATGGAAGATGGAGCATACACAGCCTGTGTCATGCACTTTGTGGCCCATGCCCCTATTGCGCTCTTAAGCTCTGGAGAGCTCGAGTATTTTTTGATAGTTGCTGACAGCTCGGATGGATTATTTGGGTCAAGAACAATGGGAGAAGAGGAGAGAAAAGAGAGAGCATTCTCTAGCTGTTTAAATGCCAGGGCCGCAGGGCGCGGATGCACTCTGATGAGAGACTCTTTTGGGTAGACTGATGAAATATACTCAGCTACGTGCTGGTTAGCCAGCAGCATAAACTCTTCTACAAGGGAGTGCGTGTCGTGCTCTTCACCATGGTCCTCCTCTGAGATGATGTGCTCCCTTGGGTTTTCAGCTATCTCTGAGAAGTATTTATTATTTCTAGCAGAGATTCTGCACTCGTCTGAGTGTATGACAAATGCTCCTGTTTCGAGACGAGCCTTTTTGAGGAGAGTAGATGCTTTCTTGAGAATCCGAAGAGACTCGATTAGCTCCTGTGATTTATATCTGCCTGTCTCCAGCACAGATGATGCTTGGTCGTAGGTGAACGACTCTTTTGACCGGATGATTGTCTTGGCAAATCTTCGGCTGATGAATTCGATCTTTTCATCGGATATTTTTGCCTCCCAGATGATGGAGAAAGCGAGTCTGTCTACATTCTTGTGCAGGGAGCACAGGTTAGTGCCTAGAAGGCCTGGGAGCATATCTATCCTTCTGTTGGGGAGGTATGTTGTGCATCCTCTTATTCTTCCTTCTCTATCCAAATGGCTGCCCTCTTTAACGAAGTGTGTAACATCTGCTATGTGCACGCCTATTTCCACTATTCCATTCGGTCTTTCTACTGCATGGAGAGCATCGTCAATGTCTATGCACCCTTCTGGGTCTATGCTGGCAATGGGATACGCTCTTAGATCCTCTCTTTCTGCTAGATCCTGTGGTGTTACATCCCAGCTCTCAGATGGGAGCTCTTCAAGCGCAGCAGTTTCGAAGGGCTGGTCTAGGATGGAGTGGTGGGCTAGTAGAGCTGCTGTCTCTGCCTCTATTGCTCCCTTCTCTCCTGTTTCCTTTATTATGTAGCCTATGGGGTACTCTTCTGTTTCGTTCCACTCTTCTACCACGACTAAGTATATCCTGTTCTTTAAGTCTTTGTTTTCAGGTACTCTGCAAATGACCATTGGTAAGTTGTTCATTTCTGGCTCCATGAGGGCGTGTGTGCTGTTGAGCAGTCTCAGCACTGTGCATGGGAACGGCTTTCTGCTTCTCTTCTCTATCCCCACGACTCTTCCTATGCTCTTATCCTCTGTTTCTTCTACTATTTCTGCAAAGACATAATCCTTATCTATCGCGCGGTTTAGGAACTCTCTGGGAATACTTATTCTCATTTGGTTTCCTTCAATATTGCACACGATTTCACCGTTTCCGATGCTGTCTGGTATGGAGATAGAGCCCATTTCTATTCTGTCTTGTATCTCTTCCATTGCATCTACTTCCATATACGGAGTGTACGGTGTTTCTGCCTTTATTCTTGTTTCGGGCAGCACTCCCGGCGAGCCATAGACAAAAAGAGAAGGAGGGTACGGTGTGCTGCCTGTTTCTCTTATGGAGTGCACGGGTAGAAACTCGCAGCCTGCTACATGACGAGCATACCACATGCTCAGCACTTCGTAATAATCCACACCAGTATGCTCCATGGTGAATTCGTAAATACTCTTAGAAAACAAGTCTTCAATTAGCGGTAGATTGTGTCTGTCTATGATGCGCTCCAGCCTTCTGAATGTGTTAAGATATTTCCTTTTCAGCTCTGATATGGCTGTTCTCGTGATTATTATGTTTGTGAGAGCTTTCTCCTCTATGAAGTGGATAAAGTCGTGGATGAACTCGTCAGAGAGAATGTAGAACCTGTTTGATTTTTGAAGATATTCGCGAATTCTTGGGTTGGCAGCACTGCAGCACCCGAACCCGCAGTTCACTGCATCGTGCAGATATATCTCCTGCGGTGCTCTGTAGATTTCATTCTTTTTCGTTTTCTTGTACGAAATATTTATTCTTTCCATTTTCTTAAAATATTTTCACATGAAAGAACTTTCTGACTTTATCCACTCGAGTGTCTGTGTTACCACGTACTGTGATAACGTGTACCACGGCACCTTGCTGGCAGTTGATCAGTATTTGAACGTAGTCCTCCAAAGTGTCCTGAAAGACAACAACGAAAAGAAGGGATTCATTTTCATCAAGGGGTCTAACATCCTGCTTCTGAATCTGCTCCAGTAGCACCCAAAGACCGCATAAAACTGTACAGTCTTTTGAATTATATAGAATTGTCAAATAAACCATTTTACCATTATTATCTGCTGATTATATACCTGCTAATTTATGTACAGAAGCGGTAAGCGCAGGATTTTGCTGGACTTTGCAATTGATTTTGTGCAAAACTGTAACAAAAGAAGTACAGTAACATTTCGTTTATTTTAATTTTCGGTGCGAACATAAAACAGAAGTATTGCATCTGCTTTGAAGAGAGGGGCTTTGAAGATTTCGCCGTCAATATAAGTGTCCCAGCGCACACTGTCCAGTCCACTATTATCGCTCTTAGAAGATTCTCTTTCATCCAGTATTTGCGTGAAATAGTATCCACCATGGCTGTTGTTCTGGTAGACAACTGATGTCTTCAGTCTGTACGTTAAAAATGATGTTTTCTCCTTTGGGGGTGCATTTTTCTTTTGTGTGCAGTCGCTGCTGTGGTTAAAAAATGTCTGCATCTTCTTGAAAACATCGGGTGATATGAGATCTGTCGTAATCAGATCACTTTTCAGAGTCTCATCATCAGAAGTATTGGTGTCATTAAAGGTGGACGAGTCATCCTGTGCGGACACTGCATCGCTTCTTCTCTCGTACTCTCTGTACGGAATGCACAGCTCCCTCTCTATCTGAGGGCATGCATTCTCGCCCAGAATGAAATTAGCCGGCCGTTTGAGACGAACTGCCAGAATGGTGGGAATATTCGAAAGACACGATGCAATGGTTTTTGTCCTTGCCCCGCACTTGCACGGCTTATCGAGCTGCTTGATGGAAAAATACTCTGCAACTGTTTGGTTGGGCTTCAGATAGAGAATGCAAACTTTTTCCGATCTGTCCCACTTCTCTTTGCACTCCCCGCAGGTTATGGACGACCTCAGAAGAATGTAGAATAAATTCGATATTTTTCTGCTAGCTGGGCCGGTCTCAATTCTTTTCAAAAGAGACATAAAGTTCCTAAAGAATCTTGCTGCATCCATCTGTGTGTCGTCGTCGCACCTTTCAAATGAGCTGTTGACTAGCTCTTCAATGTGGTCTACAAATACATAGCCGTTCACTCTGAGAGCGTGCATTGACATCATTTTAGCAAGAATTTCATTCACTGCATTTTTAAACTCGCAGTTGCTCTCCTTTATCACAAGATCATTGAAAATGTTTACATTCCCAGAGCTGAGAATGCAGAAGGAGATAGCCTGCACTATGGACAGAACGTGCTCAGGGCTTCTTTTTTCTGCAGTAAAATTCTCTGCATTAAAGTGTAACTCTCTGCACAGTTGACAGCTTTTTTTTTCTTTTTCTTTTTCAATATCTACACTGTCACACGATAGACACCCGCTCCTTGCTATGTATCTACAGCTGAATATCTCGTGGATTATTTCATCTCTTATGAACACGCTGCAGAAACAGCAGAAAGCCAGCATATTCAAATTACCGGGGTCAAAATCATCCAGAGTGATGAACAAAGAGTGCTGTGTCTTCTCAAAGTGTTTGTACGCATGGCTGCATCCCTTTATATTGTGTCTATTTCTGCCGCAGAAAACAAGACCGCACGCGATGCACATCCACTTGTTCTCCTGGAGGGAGCATATGCAGCACTCACTGGAGGCATAGTACACAACTATCTGCGATATCTGGTTGGCTATTTTAGCCATTTCCTTGAACACTCTGAAAACGTGCATGCACGGCCCAAACTCTTTCGCCGAGTGTGTGGACATTTCAGCCAAGCTCTTGCACTTTAAGATCTCCAGGAGCCCTTCGATCATTGAGCAGTCTTTTGTCCTTATTACAGCATACATTCTATTATTCTCTTCAGATATCTCAATGGGAAATCGGTTGTGCTGCTCGAATACGTGGAAGAACGCGTGCTTTTCGCACAGCTCCATACCGCACGAGCATATCTCTACAATTGATTTGTAATCATCCACAAGACACTGCATGCACTTTCCCTTTAAAAAGCCCGCAAGAAACTTCATATTTTGGCAGTAGATGTGTCTTTTATAATTTAGATGGAGAATCAGTTTGATAGAATTTTTATTCATTGGAAGACATTTTATAAAACAAAACAGCTGCATGGGAAGAGAGGAGCTCTTGTATGCCCGTTTTTTCATTATCATAAACAACCCATGCTCTTTCTTTAGGGACTGTTTCGTACTTTTTGCACTTCTTTTGTGCAGATCCCTCGGAAGAAGAGCTGCCGTGTGCCGTGCTACTTCTATTTTTACTTTCTTCCTGTGTTCTATTTTTTATGCTGACCGACTGCTTCTCTGTGTACTCTTCGTATATCGACTCGCCCATTGGACATCTTTTCAGCGGAATTTCTGTGATGTAGTGCCCTGCCTGCACTGTGCCCTTGTGTATTACAGCGCCCATCAGCGTATACATGACTTTCCTGCCGTCTTTGTCTTCAACTGCAAAAGACTCTTCAGTTGGCGACTGTTCCTCGGATGATAAGTCTCTTTTTATTCCAACAGTAAATATTTTTGGCGCACTGTGTATGACTATTTTTCTTTTTTTCTTGGTCCCGCAGTCGCAGACAGATGGCAGCTCTTCCTCCTTGAACAAATCTTGGATCTTCTGCTGAGATCCAATATACACAATAGACCCAACCTCTTCCTGCTCGTTGCACGTATTGCACTTATCGCAGACTATCATTATTTCCTGCGTTATTTTAAAACAGTCAAATATCGCGTTAAAATGCCCCATGTCATCGTAGCTATTTACTAGAGAGATTAGATCGGTGAAATACTCTGAGGCATCCTGCTGAGTTCCCAGGGTGTAGCTGGGGTACACGCTCTGCACAATGCTGCACAGCCTGTCAACTGAGAATGTCTCAACCTCCTCCCTGTGCGATCTGTCTATCTGTTTAATCACTTTCTTGAACTGGCAGCCAAAGCACTCCTTTGGGCTATCGCATTCTATCTCGTAGACTGAGTTGAATCTCTCCATGCACTCAGACAGACAGTAGGTAACGGCCTGCAGTATGGATGAGATATAGCAGGTATTCCCTAGGTCAGCAAGCCCGCCCTTTTTTCTGACCAAAGTGTACGGGATGATCGAGCTTCCTTCTGTCTCCAAGTGAAGATCTTCGATTTTTGTGTTCAGTCTTTTCGAAATTTCAAAGGTATTCAGAGCATCAGAGCTCGGGGTGGGCGTTAGTTTGTTCTCTATCTTGCCAAACAGACTGTGTGATATCATATCATCGCACTCGTAGCAGTACACATCGCATATTCTCTTTCTGCTGTCTATGCTCTGTATCTTTAGGAACGTATTGCACTTTCCTTTGCTTTCTTCTCTGTGCTGCAATCCGTGCCCTTTTCCCTCTACGCCGTACTGTTCTCTGCCACAGAACACTTTGTTGCACTCGATGCACAGCCACGAGTTGCTGTCTATGTCGCAGCTGCTGCACTTTTTGCTATCGATTGTTATTTTTGCAACATTTGGCAGATGTGTGCACTTTTTCAGCAGATTCCTTTCTATTTTTGGAAGTATCAAAGACTGCCGCACAGTGTCCTCTGTTTCAGTTTTATCAACGCCCACGCCGTAGTCTTCTATGTCAACCACAATGTCCGGCAGGTGCCCAGATACAGCAATGGATATTTTTTTGTGGTCATTAGTTTTATGTTTATCTATGTGGTAGTGGCACATTTCAGTACTGCATTCGCAGTAGAGAATGGGGCCAGAGTACACATCGCGGAAGCAGTAGCTGCACTCTCCAGTGAAGTCATTACATAAAAACATGCGAGCTCTAAAAATAATAATAAAATATTTTTTTATTTTATACCCCAGATGGAAGACCAGCTAATTCAGCCAGAAATTGCGGTAGCAAATGAAATGCCAAAGGAAGTAGCAGAAGAAAAGCCCCAAGAAAAGATTGTATTCGGAGTGGCACACATATATGCATCTCACAACGACACCTTTGTCCACATCACCGACTTGACCTCAAGAGAAACCATTTGCAGAGTGACGGGAGGTATGATCGTGAAGGCAGATAAGGACGAGAGCAGTCCATACGCTGCCATGTTCGCCGCCCAGAGAGCAGCCGAGCTGGCCAAGGCCGCAGGATTCAACGCTGTTCACGTGAGAGTCAGAGCGAGTGGAGGTGTAAAGACAAAGACACCAGGACCAGGCGCACAGAGTGCTCTAAGAGCGCTTGCCAGAAACGGACTCCGCATAGGACGCATTGAAGACATCACGCCCATTGCTGCTGATAGAACAAGAAAGAAGGGAGGAAGAAGAGGAAGAAGACTATAAGAGATTATAGTGATCATTAAAATTAAATATCAATTAATTATTTCATGTTTATCTACTCTGCTGTTTTAGTTATTCTACATCACCAACAGATCTTAATGGTTTTTATCTACAATGGCAGTTATTTTGCTGTGTGCTACAATGGAAGCGAGTGGTAAAGAGCTATTGGGCGGTAGTGCAGAGGATCTGCGGCAGAAGTGAATGCACAGTGTGTCTTTTTTTACATTCTCTTGCGCAGATGTTTTAGTGGTGGCTTTTCAGTTATTTCAAATGTGGGATACTAGAAGAATGAAGAGAGATAAGATAAGATAGAGAAGTGATATGGACGATGATGAGATAGAGAGATAGCAAATAACTGTATTTATCTTTTTATTAGATTGGTTGTCTTCTCTATTTTCTTCCATACTTCTCCTTTAGTACCTGCAGAGGAAGCTTCTGCGATGCATTTACCCATGGCCTCTGTATGACTTTGATTCCGTTTTTGCTTACTTTCACTCCGTCCACTACCGGGCCAAGAACCACATCATTCTTCTCTGAGTTGTCAGGCCTTATCACCTTCAGCCCGCGCTGCATCACAGGGAATACCGATCCCTCGCACTCCTGCATGTCAATCAGGGGCCTTCTAAACGACAGCTCTCTATCCTCTATCTTCTCTCCATCTCCCGAGTATACAGACAGCACTGATCTATCTTTTATCTCTGTGGTGTTGTGCTGCCCTGCACAGTGTATTCTTTCGCCAGCTGCAACTGCCATCAAATAGACAATGTTCTTGTCAGATATTTTTCTGTGCACGTTTTTCTCAAAATCAAAAAGAACGACATCAGAGCCAGAAATAAGCACGCTGTTCTCACCGGTGCCTCTGCTTATGTGGGACGGGATGTAGTCTACACCAAGCGCATCCAGGGCCCACTCTGCATCTGTCTTTCCGTCATTCTCTATACTTGACACAGCCAGCACCAACTTCTTCTTTGAAATAACATACCACACTCTTCCATCTATCACCGTATGGTACAGCACAAGGCCTTTAATCTGCTTCTTAATTGCCACTGTGCTATTGCTCCAGTTGTACTCATACACGCGGATGCCCTCCTTTGTTCTTATCACACAGCTGTCACCAACTGCCTCTACGCCCAGTATGGGGCTCTTAGTGATGTGCTTGAAGATGAGCACGGAGTTCTCTTTGTCCTTGGACACGTCGTAGATGCGCATTTCATTCTCTGTGACAGAATACATCTTTCCATTGGAGTATGAGCACGGTAAATCCTGGTATCTTTTTATGGATATGGGCCTGTCTATTTTGGGAATAATGCAAATGTTGATAGTTCGATCTTCTGAGACTGTGATGATGTTCCCGTCGCACTCCTTGATGAAAAGACCGTCCGCCTTGTGGAAGTCGTGCTGGAACTCTTTTGCGTAGTACCTTGCTGTCTTCGAGTAGCATATTACCCTTGGGTCTGCGCCGATCATCAGTATTTTGTTCCCAATTGTGCAAACTCCATTGATAGAGCTGTTTCTTACCTGGATCATCTGTTTGATTTCCTTTGCATCTATGTCGATAATGTGCAGATCACCGCCCATTGTGGTCACTGCGTACTCTGACCCCACCACTGAGGCTATTCCTGTCAGCGGATCATTTCTGCTCCCAGAGCTCAGCGGTATGTCGAATGCTACTTTCCCGTCTTTAATGTGGAGGAATCTCCCTGTGTGTGTTCCCACTAAAAAAGAATTTTCTTCGTTTCCAAAACACGCAGTTAGAATGTACCCCATGCTCCTGTATACCAGCGCGCCATTTACATGGAGCTCTGAGCCCCCTTCAACCAGGCTGTAAATGACCATCTTTTTTCCGTTCTTGAAGTAGACTTTCCACGCGCCTTCTGCTCTGTCTTTCCTAATGGTGAATGTTGCCATGTCCAAATACAGTATCCCCTCTGACAGGGAGTTAATAACCAACGTATCTCCATCAAACTCAGCCGAGTGCACATCTCTCATCCCAGTATCAAGGCTGCTTATCTTGAACAGATAGGGATTGCTGAATATTTCGACCACTCCGCTGTTTCTCACTGTTACAATGTATTTTTTATTGACTGCCAACCCGGAGACACTTTCCGGTAGACTTGAGTCCCGTCTGCAGAGCTGTAAACGTGTCATAAAAATTTTTCATGGCTGCATATTTACGTTTCTCTTTTCTTATTATTTTGCTGCGTTTTAACCCAGGTTTTTCTCTCTCGCTGCTGCTCCAGCCTGCTCTTCGCAGATAGCTCGCAATTATCTTAAATATGAATTTAATCTTTGGAAAATTTGTAAGTATAAACAAAGAATTAAAGAGAACTATGCAAAACAAAACATTCTTATTACCATCCAGTAAGATTGTCCGGGCTGAGCTTCAGAGGAAAAAGATATACATTCTGGTTGGCATTCAGTGCTGCATTCTTTTCACGCTTATATTCTTTTTATTTCGACGGAAAAATAATTTCATGGGGGTCCAGGAGCATGCTCTTATTTCTGAGAAAATGTATGACCTTTTTGACCAAATAAATGATGAAGTGGACAACTGCCTGAGGTACTCAACGCGAAAAGAGCAGAACCAAGAGTTTGCAAAAATAGACTTCATTCCAGATCTAAACCCCATCAGACTCTCTGAAATGACTGCAGTCTTTGAGCTGACGGGAAACATCCGCCAGTACTTGAGAATAAAAGAAACAGAAAGCGACCCGCAAGAGAAGAAAGGCCGAGTGGCAGATAAAATAATTATAAAAAGAGTAATACTGAAAATGGAGAACAATCCGGAAGAAGAGGCTATTTCTACGATGGTTGACCATCCGCATGTTGTAAAGACGCACTTGACATACCGGTGCAACTATATTAACTCAAAGGGCGTAGACCAAGCTCTTCTGTGGCTCTTCATTGAGGCGCTGAACGTAAAGGTGTCTCTGAAAGAGAATGCAAAGAAGGAGAATGAAATCAGAGATATTATGAAAGACACGCTGAAAGGCCTGGAGTATCTGCACGGGAGCCACATTGCGCATCTGGATCTTAAGTTAGCAAATGTAATGGGGTACAAAGACGAAAACAGCAACATAATCTACAAAATCATTGACTTTGGGTTTTCTCGAAAGCTCCCAGAGAGCCAGCAGGAAGAAACGTACCCAAAGCGATGCTACGGCACCTTCCCGTACAAGCCCCCTGAGGTGTGGATATCAAGCATCCACGGCTTTGCTTCGGATATTTGGTGCGTAGGAGCCATGTCTCTCTTCTTGGCAAACAGAAAGTCCGCATATTTTCAGAAAAAAACACCCAACGCAAATGCAGGCGGAAACACAAAAGATTACGCAGAGTTTAGACAGTTTTTGGAAGAGACTGTCAGAATAAAAATCGACTCTGAGACTTCTCCTGAGCTGGTTTCTTTCATAAAAGATTGCATGCAGAGAAATAGAAAAAACAGGCCCACGGCCACCGAGCTGCTGAAACATTCGTTTATTCTTGGCGAAAAACTGTCCAGCCAAGCTGCTAAGAAACTGGAATACTATGTTTAATAAAGTCAATAGTTGTTCAGTCTGGTGCTGTATTTTGTGTTCGAAAAGCTCTTGTTTTTATCTCTAGTGAAACACTTTGATTCTTCTTTTCAGATGAAGCTGTTTTGTGGGATAATCCGAGAGTGCTGTAAGATAAAATTTATTGAATTGCTAACTATAACTCTGGCAACAGAAAGCACAAAAAAATATTTTCATGTTCAGCGGGTTCATACAAGAGACAAATGAAATTCCAAACATCCAGATAGGAGAGATAATTGCCCACGGGTCCACTTCGACCGTAAGAAAGGGGAAAAGCGCAAGCGGCGAGGAATATGCAATAAAAATAATCTTTGCAGATAATCTCATCCGGCGCCAGGAGGCAAAAAAGGAGGCTTCGATTCACAAAGCGCTGATGCACCAGCACATTGTAAAGCTGCAAAACGTGCACTTCACAAAGACGCATGCATACCTGATTATGGACTATGCAATAAAAAACGAGCTATTTATGTACATAGACCCAGGCTCTGGGCTGCCAGAGGATATCTGCCACTTGTATTTGAAACAGCTCCTTTCTGTTTTAAAGCACATCCACAGCAGAGGCATATGCCACAGAGACATAAAACCTGAAAATATTCTCTTAGATAAAAACTACAATCTGCTTATAACGGACTTTGGGTGCTCAACGGTTTACAGGGATGCAAATGGGCGCAGATCTCTCACAAAGCAGTGCGGAAGCTCCAATTACATGGCGCCTGACATATACTACGGCGAGTACGATGGAGAGCTCGTTGACATATGGTCATTTGGCGTGGTGGCTTTGGTTCTTTGTACGGGCGTAGTGCCCTGGGAGAGCCCGTGCCCAGAGGACAAAAACTTTGAAAGATTCAGACTGAGCGTATTTCGAGACTACTCGCCGTTCAATCTGCTGAGCAAAAATAAGCTGGAGCTGATCGAAAAGTGTTTGGCAGTTAAATCTGAAAAACGGATAAAATTTAACAAACTGAGCGAGAATGCGTGGCTCAGCAGCCCCAATATTTACATGGGCCCTGATGGATTAGTTCGGTCCCCTGTTCTTGTAGCGTCTAAGCTAGCACCTCCTGAGATGCCTGCTTTCTCGCAGCCAGATATGTGCAACTCTCCGGCAGGGAGAGACTCGAGCTCGCAGCCTATTTTTCTGAGCTACGACACGTTCCCAGTTGCGACCAGAATATACAGCTGCGCATCGCCTGGTATAAGCATGCAGGTTCTTTGCCGGTCTATGAAGGATATTCTGATTCCGTACAGAACGTCAGGGAATGTCATTTCATTTAGCACAGTTGACAGCTCAAAAAATCTGATCAGCGGAGAAATCTATTTGAAGAAAAACGGCGCAGAGACTCTCATTATATTCCAGCGCACCAGAGGAAACTGTCTGGAGTACAAAAAGATGTTCAATGCGCTCAAGGAAAGATTTATGGCAAATGCCGACACATATGCATCATCGAAATAAAGGCAATAAAAAATTGCGACTCTAGAAAAATAAACTCAGACTATTTAGTGCTTTGAAAATGTAATCTGCAGAGTTTACACTTTTGTTCTTTATTTTTATATATTTCTTGCTACTAGAGGTATAATTGTGTGTAGTATTCTATTTTTCGCTTGGAAAGAGAGCATAACTGCTGTTATAGATAGTATATTAACTTAGTGGACTATTGCAAATATATTGACTGTTACTTAGATAGTTTTGTTTATTTCTCTATTAGATTACTTTTTATGGCTCTACAATGGCTGAACTTGAGCCTTCCACTGATTTTCTATTTTTGTTCTTTCTCTTTTATTTTTGCAAGAAAACTCTTCTGTTGCAATGTCTTTAGTTAAAAACAGAATAATTAGAGAGTGTTTGCCAAATGGAATAAGTGTCCTTCTGAGACAGATGCCTGTTCAGGAGTATCTGGTTGGTCTCTCTGGAAAAGGAGGATCTATTGGAAACAGAAGAGAATCTCTTCCAGATGGAGCAGCACACATGCTAGAGCATGTTCTCATTCGACAGCTCAGTCCGCAGACAAAAGAGAAGTACGATATAAATGGAAAAACAACCCAAACACACATTTCCATATATGGCCATGGAAAAAGCAATAATAAATCTGCTGAGCTGGCAAAAGAGCTTCTTTCAGCCATGCACCACAGCGTATCAAGAGACAGCATGGAAAAGGAAATGCCTCGGATTGAAAACGAAATAAAACACGTTCAAAATACTGCATCTGAAAAGCATGAAAACTTCGTATCAAAGGTTTTTGAAAACACGCCTCTCGCTTCTTCCATCCTTGGGACTCCAGAAACCCTCCAGAAAATTACAAGAAATAACTTGCAGTCTTTTCTGCAGAATACATTCACTGCTGGAAACACGCTTTTAGTTGCTGTGGGAAACATAAACCCAGAGGAAATACTTAAAACAGCGAGAGAGCATCCCGCTCTAAAAAACAGCAGTCAAATGGATGGACTGCCATCTACAGAGCCAGATAGAGTGCAAATAAAAGATGCCTTTTCTGATCAAGGTACTTATGCAGTACAAGATAGAGTGCAAAAGACCTTCCAAAAAGAGAAGAATTCTCTACACGATGAAACATCAACTGTACTGATTGGATATAAAATACCTTACAGAAAAAACATAAAATCGTATGCATCTTATTTGGCGATTGCCCACTCCATTGAGAAGCACAGTCTAGCCGCAGGGCTAAACCTCAGCCCGCAGCTGTATTACACAGATGCAGGCGGCCTGCTGTTCTTTGCAATTCCAAAGAATGTGTACAAAAATATATCCATCGCCAGCATGGTAGAAAAAGCAGCAGAAAACATCAAAAAAGACATAGAGCAATTTAAACACTCCAAGCCAAGCAGAATCACACTGCAGCAGCTTGATCTGCCAAGCTATCTATTTTCCATAGGCCTGGGATCTCTTACGGAAGAAGAATTGCTCAGCTCTCTAAAAAAGTTGGAGACTTCTGACATCACAGAAGGTCTTAAAATCTTCAACAAAAAACCGTACATCATGGAAGTTTCATCTTAGTATGTTCTACTCACAATGAATAGCAGCAAACCTTTTCTAGCGCTAATTCCAAGCACAACGAGCTTAGACCGATCTACAGTTGCTGTATATTATGGAATTATAACTTAAATCGTACAATTTTTAATTCCATTCTCACACAAAATGAAAGCTGGAGAAATGATATTTTTAGAAAGTTGCCATAGACCATAAAAACTAAATAAAGTATTAACTTTTTATTAGAGTAATGAGTTTGTCTTGCTCATATAGGTTTGATTAGTATTATTTATGCCCTTTTCGTGAGGGATTTCCTCCATCAGAATTAATTGCAGGAGTACCTTTGGTTTGAGTCTGAGTACCTTGTGTCTTTGCACCTGCAGCTGCACCACCTTTGGTCTGAGTACCTTGTGTCTTTTTACCTGCAACAACTCCACCTTTGGTCTGAGTACCTTGTTCCTCTGCACTTCCAGCAACAACTGCACCCTGCTGTGAGCTTGCACCAACTGCACTTTGACTTTGATCTTCTTCTGCATCGGTTTGAGTTTGAGCATCTGCGGTTTGAGCACTTCCAGCAACAACTGAACTTTGACTTCCAGAAACTTCTGCATCAGTTTGACTTTCCTCAACTGATGTTGTCTCTACAGTCTCTTCAACATCCTCTGTTTCTTCATAGTCGTCTTGCTGCATACTTGATCCGCTTACTTCACCTCCAGCTTTAACTGCTACTGTGAAGAATGATAGAATAAGTAATCCAAATATTAATGCTGTTGTTTTGTTCATGATATAGTGCACATCTCTTTCTGTATTTATAGATTTATTTTGTACCTGACTTTTTCTATTGATTCAGATTTCTGCAGAATGATTGATGTTTGAATAACGGATCAGTTGTTTTATCACACAAGAAACCTATCTGTTTCCCTGAATTTTTATTCGTGGCTTATTGAACTATCCAATACTTTTCCTTAGCCGCTGAAAAAAGACCTTACAGCCGCCTTAGCGCGTGACTCAGCTAGTTTGTCCCCGTATGGAAACTTTCTGGTGATGTTCCCGTTTCTGTCTTTCGAAATAACTGCGTTGTAGTATGTCCCGGAATACGAAAGATAGACAACCGATCGAAACTCTTCTCCAAACCCGTACACCCTCAGGTCTTTGTCAATCACGCACACTTTTGTTCCGTATATCTTTGAAATCACTGTTATTTCAGGTGCTCCTCCCCATATGTTTGGCTGCAGTATCCACGTTGAATACTCAAAGGGCTCTTTTTCTATATACGGGCTAAAAGCCTTGGGGTCTTTCAGGATCTCATTAGCCACCATCTTTCGCAGCTCCCCGCTGCTCTTTGCGTTGAGGAGCTCGCTCAGGGCATGGAACAGACACGAGTTGTCGCTTGGCACTTCTAAAATAGAAAAAACCATTTCTTTATTCTCCAAAGTGTTTGTTGCTGTTTCAACAGGGCCCTCTACTTTCGACGACTCTTCAGCGTATATGCACTCCAAGTCTGAAAAGACCTCGGAAATTAGCTTGCTAGACTTTTCGACCAGACACTTTGGAGTTCCCTTGAAGAGATATCTCTTGGATCCTATTTTAGACTCTACTTCCTCATACAGTGTTTCTATTCTTCTGTCTCCTTCTATCTGGCACACAAAAGACATAGAACCATCTATTATTTTAAAGCGCATACACAAATAGAAATTATTTTCATTTTATATTGTTTGTGCTAATAAGCAAACATTTACTTTTAGAGGCAACCATTTTATCTCACTAGAGAACAGTGAAGTTGTATTTCTCTGCTTTCATGTGCTATCCGCTTCTAGAGAGTAGATCTTATATTTAATTTTAAGGTTTTTCTGTCTGTACTAGCATTGTTAGCATCGAATAAACATATATTTAATTTTCAGTATCAATCACTAGTATTCTCTTATATTTTCATTCTGCAAGTATTCATCTTCTCTGAACAGATGCCATTAGACTGTACCACTTGCAATTTAATTTTCATTTTTGGAAATTTTTGTGTGCAGAAAACTCTTGGCAAATGGAGAATGTATACATTTAAATTTAATCGCATTTCATCAAACCGTGCACAAAACCTACTCTTTTAACGCTTTATTTATTAGCTAAAATATAATCTAGTAAACTTCAGTTGGTACTTCTGGTTGTACGTAATTTTAAAGATGAGTTTTTCATTTTTTGAGAGCTTTCGAACAGGAGCCATCTCTTCCAGCTCTGTCTGCTTTAGCGGCGTGGTTTTAAAGATGACGCTGTTCTCCAGCCCGTATATTCTTTTCAGCTCCATTGAGGTTTTCTTGCTGTCCAGATCAATGAGGAAGGGATAGCCTATGGTCTCTGTGCTGTACTTCAGCACTGCTTCTATTCTTATTTTTTTGTGCACCTCCTGCACGACAACCAGTGTCATGTTTCGCAGATTTATCTTTGTGGAGTTGGGCCTATACGAGGTAATGCTGTCCGCTCCTAGATGCGTTTTCAATATTCTTGTCTCCGATGTGATCTCTGATTTGTCCATTTTCAGCGCTGAAAGTATCTCTTCCCCTGTAACTGTCTCGGGGAGGATGTATGCTCTTTTCTCCACGAGGTTTACATTCTCTGTTTTATCTCCCAAGGCAGATAGATAGGCTATAACGTATCCTTCTTCTACTTCTATGCATATCTTTTCTTCTTCAATTTCGGTAATTCTGAACTTCTCTGACTCCAGCGTATCTTTAAGCAGATTTTCTATGCTTTCAGCTGTTGTATCGGAGGGCAGCCAATAGTTTCTGATCTGCTGGTTCTTGTGCACGAGCGTAAATATCCTGTGGCATGAAAGGGCTTTGAAGTACTCTGCCACTGTCTTGAGGCCTGCATCTATGATGATCACTCCTGAGTCGCCTTTAAAAACTTTTTCAAATGTTGCACCATCCTCTATTTCCCTGGGCTTTCCGTCAATCTCTGCAAACGGAGAGATGGATAGCTTGTGCCCTGCCTTGATCCACTCCTTAACACTTGCCTTCCTGTTCACCACGTGCGCTGACTTTATGTCGATAAGCACCTTGAGATCGTACGGCTGCCCCATGGCTTTAGTCTGCTTTACGAACAGAATAAAGGAGTCTTCCTCTTTTATGTTCTTGTCTGCTTCAATGGCAAACAGCTGGTGGCTTGGCAAGTCTGCAACAATCTCTGCTTCTCTGATTTGCTTTAGAGTTGAGTCACTGTCAATTGCATACAGAAGTATCGATTCTTCTGCTGTGCTCGTGTTGAACAGAAGTTTCTTGGCTTGGAGAGTAACCTGGTTGTACGACTGCGAGTTCTCTAGCTCCACAACAGCAGGCGATGACTTGAGATACTGCTGACCTGGAGTGAAGTATCCTGTGCCCCAGTATCCCTTCATGATGCACGGCATGTATATTTCCAGTTTTACCTTCGAAGCAAGAAACTTTTCTTTTTTTACCGATGTTTTTATATCCTCTGGTACGTCTTCTATTTGCGAGTTCAGAAGCTCGTCCATTTGAGATGTTCTTATGTAAACCAGATAGTACGCATTCGATACCTTTATCTTGTTCTTGTACGGATGGCGTCCTCCAAATGTCTCCTGGATTGCCTCTCTTTCCATGCACTTTGTGACATAGCTGTCGTTGAATTTGTACCATCCTTCTGGCTTTTTTATGTAGGCGTAGTAGTGCCCCTCTGACATTCCATTGCCCAGGTGCACATTCACCGAGTAGAGAGTGTACTTATTGTCTGCATCCTTGTCTGGGGTGTAGGGCGATAGATCTAGAGTTTTTGGGAAGGAGTAGTAGTTGTTCAGCTTGTACACATCCCCTGTTTCATAGTTCATATTGAACCTCTTTATTTGGAGGAAGAGAACAGGGGGGAAGGTCTTGCAGTAGTCTGTCTTAGTTGCATTCACGTACCCGTGCTCTTCGCAGTTGTAGAGATTTGGCTCGTGCAGATCTGTTGTTTTCATGTAGTCGTGCAGAGAGTCTTCAAGGGATGTTACAGAGTTCTCAACGCATGGCAGATCCATCACCAGCTGCAGATCATTGTACTTCTCGGTTCTTTCTCGCACGCACCCTTTTTCGCAGCGTATTGTTGTTCCGAGAGTTCCATAAAATGTGTCTTCAATGTATTTGAAAAACGGTGTGCCCTTCGCCTCTTTTTCTAGCTCGTCCAGTAGAACTTTGAAGAACTCCTGTATGTCCTGCTGCTCGTCGATGTCTTCGTCCTTCAGCTTAAAGGCATTTGTAAAGTCTTTTGTGTCTGCATACATCACGTCTTTTCCTAGCTGGTAGAACAGTTTCTGCATCTGCACGGTTTTTTTACTTGGAGGCTGTTTGAAGAGCTCTTTCACAAACCCCTTTATATGGAAGAGTGTTTGCATTATCGAGTTTAGATAGCAGGTGGCGCCCAGGTTGATCAGTCCCGTGTACGGTGTGTCTTTTTTCGACTCGTAGCACCTGACAGCAGAGAGTATTTTTATGGAGACTGTTTTTTTTTCTTTCTCCTGGACCTCCACTCCAAAGTCCAGCTGAGTCCCAAAGCCAAAAGTCACTTTTTTTTCTTCTCTTTCTCCATCTGCGTATTCTATTTGTAGAATGTAGTCTGTGAACACCTCGAATGTCAAGTACCCGAAGTACTCCAGATACACATACGGCCTGTCTGCGGTTATCAGAGCGAGCCGCCACGTATAGTTGTGCGAGTTGAAGTATTCGCTGAATATGCTCTTATCTCCCCACTGATGCTTCACATTCCATTTGAAACAATAGTCGTCCATTCTTTAAAAAAATAAGAATAATTTATTTTAACTTTAACTTTGTCTGTGCGCTATTAATTGTTGCTATCGATTCTTCCATGATGGTGATTTTTATTGTTTATCTCAGATATGTCACTTTTTCTTACCAAAATGTGTACTTCGCACTGTTTGTCTTTCTACTTGTGATTAGGATGAGACTGGCTATCTCACAATTTTACAGCCCTAATGGCTAGCAGTGGCATAAAAATAAATAAGAATGAATTTCATGCAACAACTGGGAGCAATGCAAGAGCAAACATTGCACAATCTAGACTCACTTGAAACTGTTTCATGTAAAACCGTTATACTCAATGAGGAATTTTATGAGTGGTGATATTTTCTCTATAAACAGATAGAAATACCATCTTTACTACATTCTAGCACAGTATAAAACGAAAAGAGCAGCAGCTACTTCTGCTAAAAGAAGATCAGTAAATGTTCTGCGAACGTGAATAATATTTAAACCCTTAGCTTTTTATTTTTCTTTCCAAACCATAGCTTAGTTTCTCAGCTTTGGATGCAGAGTTCTGTAGGTGTAGACTCCTGTTATGCAGAGCAAAACGCATGGCAGAATGAAGAATCTGGCAGTGCTCCACAGGAGGCTCAGACCTGAAATGGTTCCAAGCGGTTTGTTCTGATCAAACACCTCGTGGGCCTGCAGGCCGCCAGATATGTCGAATAAAAGCCTTAAGAACTGGTCTCTGGTGTTGATGCAGATGCTGTTCTCGTCCCTAACTATTTCCATAGCGCTGAAGCTGTCTGCAATGGCCTCCACTGCATCTGAATCCAGCACAGTGCCTGGAGCGAACTGCAGTTTGTTCTGGTAGAGGGCAATCTTTGAGATAAGATTCATGAAACAGTCTATGGGCCCCATTACGAAGAGGAACTTGACTACTGAGAAAATGCCTGTGCAAATAGCACGTGGGATAGGGCTGTTGAATGCATCTACTATACCTAGGTTAGTTATAATGCGGTGGATAACGTTCTGGCTGTCATACCTGAATATAGATATCAGCTGCATCATGCTTGAAGAGTCATCGTATGTGTATGCCACACTGTGTATGACATTGGGAAGATACGATATAACTCCTAAGTATAATATGCTGACAAGTCCAAAGACACTCTGCGAGATTGGCGCAAGATTTAAAGCGCATCCGTGCAGTCCTGCTACAAGAGAAGAGACGAATATCAATCCTATGGCAACAGGATGGCTAATGGTTATTGTCTCTCTCAGGCTCTTGTCCAACTGGAAGTATATGAAACCGTATATAATCGACTGGGCAACCCAAATGATCAGTGTTTTTTTCAAAAAAATATCGATCATAAGAGAAGAAATAAACTCAAGAGTTGTGATCTGTTTTTCTCTTATGTTGGACTTGCAGAGTCTGTAGAAGTCTGGGTTTAGGAAGTTGCTGGGCATTGCTATGGCGAACATTGCAACACATATGCTGGAGAGCATGAAGAACATGCTCAGCATGTTAATCCAGCTTATGTTCCCTACAACCTCAAGGATCTTGCTTGTTTCAGCGGCGTGTCCCATGTATCCAGCTGCTATCATTCCGTCTCTTATTCCCACCAGCTTGTACTGCATGTCCTGGAGTGGCCATAAAAGGTACTTGTGTATTCCTTCCTCTGCAAATACTTTCTTGCTGAATTGGAATGTGAAAATGAACAAAATGAGGGTGGTCATCACAGTGGGTGTGTAGAGATCCATGACAAATGAACTTCCTTTAAACATCTTGTCGAAAAAGAAGACTCTCTTAAGGATCTCCAAGATGCGCACAAAAGACAGCTTCAGCGAATAGCTCGCATGGCTTATGCTTCCGCCGGCCTTTGGGCCACTTGGCGTCTGCAGAATGGACTCTGCTAGACCGTTGAATATTTTTATGTTTTCTGTGTCGAACTCATCATCGCTGTTGTTTGCACACATTTTCATAAGATAGTCCACGAAAAAGACTGTGCTTGGGAAGACTATTCCTTTGCTTGTGAAGTGTTCTTTTATCGCGCTGGCTGGACCAGAGTATATGATGGTTGATCTGTGCATAAGTATTATGTGGTTGAATCTCTGCAGCAAGTCTTCAGACACCTGGTGGACTGTCAGTAAGTTAGTGGCCTGGGTGTTCTTCAGAATCTTAATGACTGTTTTAGCCATTTCAGAGTCCAGGCCGGTAAGTGGCTCGTCCCATATGTTGAACTCTTTGTTGGAAAGAAGCCCAGCTATGAGCATAGCTCTTTTCTGCTCTCCTCCGGACAGATTTTTGAATTCTACGTTTTTTACTTTTGAGATTCTAAAAGTCTCCATGAGCTCTCTTACTTCTCTGTTCTTTTTTCCTTCGCACTTTGCGATTGAGCACAGAACTGTGTAGAGAGGCATTTGTCCGTAGTCAAGAGTTTTTTGCTGGGAGTAGTTAACTCTGGTGAACCAGTCTGCTACGTCTCTTTTTGCAAGCACTCCAAACTCGTTCTCAACGTGCACTTCTCCGTATGTTGTGTGGGAAGGCTTGCAGAGTCCTGCCATGCTGTCCATCAGAGTGGTTTTTCCGTCACCGCTCAGCCCCAGAAGAGCGATCATCTTTCCCTTAGGAAGAGAGAAGGACACTCTTTTTAGAAGAGTTTCTCCATCCTTTGTGACAAGATCGTAGTTTTTCATCTGAATAAGAGTGTTGGTCATTTTTTCAACTTCCACCACAAAATTTGTCTGCTTCACGCTGCATACGGCAGATATTTTGCAAGGGGCTTCATCCACCACGTTGATGTGATCTACTGCTCTTACTTCACTCTGTTCCTGCTGTGGACACAGTGTTTGATTCAGCTCCTCAGCAGTTGCCAGAATAAATGAGTTGTCGTTGTTCATATCTTTGTTGTTGATTTGATCTTTATTCTCCATTTTTGTTAGTACAAGATGATTTAAAAAAATATTTATTTTATAGTTGTAAAATTAATTTTGCAAAATTTTTCTGAGCTTCTTTTTATAAAACTAGCGCAAATTTGCTTCAAGTAAAAAGATTAGCTTTTCAGAGATCTCGAATATCTAGCAGTAATAAATACTCAAATAACTTCTTCGTATATTAAAATAGAATGCACTGCCATCACTATTCTACTGCCAACCAGTATACCAGTATGCCAATTGTGGAGTGTATAACGCTCTATACTATTTTTATTTTAACTTTTGCATAATACAATCTAAACTCGTTCTGCTAAAATAGTATCTGCACTGATAGATCAATATTCTCATTAAGACAATACCTCCGCTCTCTATCTTAAGCAGTAGGGCTAGCAAAGAAAGTCTGGCATATTTTGCATTAAAAAGCTAATTATTGCAAAAATTAATATGCTATACAAATTCTGCAGGAGAGCGCTCTTCTCAAATGACCAAACCATAATCAAAAAAGCGATAGATTCATCAGTTAATTCACTAAAAAGAGTCTTTGATCCTAGACTCATCGATGGATACTTTATTAGCCACAGACCATCTTCCCAAAGAGTAAATGGGACTATAGGTAAAGAGGATTTCGATGATGTGCTTTTTTATACAACTAGTGTCTCTGAAGGAGAAACAGCGAGAAAGTGCATAAAGAGTGTTCTAAATGTGATTGGTGTGGTTCTGGGGATACATCTTGTCTTCCTGTCCCTGCACAAAGTAATTGCTGACTTCTCAGTACTTCCTACTGCCCATTTAAATATGTACAATGCGTATTTAGAGACAGCCACTGATAAAAACCACCAGAGTCTTAGACCCTTGCTCTTTTCCACCCTCTTTAACTCTGTTTCTAGGAGCTATAGCATGTTTGCATCTCTTATTCGTCTCCTGCCCTTTACCATAACCATATGTGCAGTTATGTGTCCAATTTTAAAAATGTCACTAAGATCAAAAAACACATACTTTCCTTATAAGTACGCTGTGGGTATTTATACACTGCTAATGGTTGTCTCTGTGCTAATTCATGTGGTGTTTGATGTGACTATGAACAATCTACTAGCCAGTGACTCTTTATGGAAGTCTCTATATGTAGTTTGCACATTTTCTATTGCGTTTTTAATTGCATACGGTTACATCATTCTGGAGACAGCGAATGCCTATACATCACTAATGCAAGAGCATCCATGTGCATTCACTCCCAAAAGAGTAGGATATACACTTACTCTGATTGCATGCGGGGTCTTATTGACTCTATGGAGTATATATGCTATAGGCCTATTTCTGTGCTATGGAGCTAGGAGAACCATCAATGAGTCTAGCAGTCTTTCTAAGCCATCACACTCTCTCTTCGCTCCCTCTGCACCAGATGATACTGTTCCTAAGATACCACTTGAATAAGTGCTGATCTTTTCTAATCTTGCATTATATTTATATTCTATTAAAGATTCACTCTTAAATGTAGAGTCTTTGTAAGTATAGCTCAAGAATTAATAAATTATTTTTCTAATTATTCATCTGTACACTTTTTTATTCTTGCTCCTCTCTTTCTCCTACTTTTTGTTGAAAAAAGTGTTCAGCTCATCTGTATGCAGACTTTACTTCAGAAGAGAAGAGCAAGAATAACAAAAAGTGCAGTACTATTAATAGATTGTTGTGCTCTCAGATGCAAGCTAAAAAGATAAGACAGTGCAATTCAACACCAAGTATTTATTTTTCTCTTTTGTAGCTGCTATAGGAGAATACACACTTTGCACAGTTGAACTTAGGTAGAGCCAGTTGCATTCATGGCTGCGGCCATTTCATTAGCACTTGTAATTGAATAGAAGGCTGAAACTATGCCATTTATAGAAAGAGATAAAAACCCACACATCATGATAGAAATCGAGCAGTAGTCAAACCATCTTTTTCCATGGCTTTTGCTGATGTGCATATTCTCGTATACCATGCACGAAGGAATGAACAGGGTGATGTAAGAGGCAATGAGAGCTCCTGACAGATTAATAATTTTCTCCACATTGACCTCCATCAGGACAACTAGTATAGTAGAAAGAAAAACAAAAGTTCCTATGATATATCTCAATACTCCGCTCTCTTTCTCTTTTTCTTCATCTTTCTTCTCAGGCGGAGTTATCATAACAACATTTTCATCTCGGCCCATTTTACTTTTTATCCACTTCTTGATAGATGTATACGTCTCAGACACCTGAATTCTGAAGAACTCTTTCACTTTGCATGGCATCATTTCAGAGAGCTTTCTCTTGGCTCTGTAGAATGTCTTGCTCTTGGATGCCTCCTTTTTTGTGCTACGGTAGACATCAGTTATCAGATTCCTGTACGTATAGGACTGCCACATAAAAGTGTTCATAAGAATACTGCTAATTGCTATTTTGAAAACGAACACAAGAATCTCTGCTAGCAGATGAAGGCTCTCGCTCTTTGCTGCTTTGTGCGAGTCGAGAATAATCGACATTGACGTAAGAATGTCTTTGTCTGTGTTTTTAAAGCTGTTCGAGTATGAGAGCAAGAATCCTTCAAATCCAATTGTTGCGTATATACAACAAACCAGCAGTGATCCCATGAGCATAGGCTTTATCATATTCCTCTTATCCATCAGCTCTGTTTTTGAGAGATAGATGGGAATGTTGTGGTGGGTGTTCAGTGCAAAAAAAGCAACAGAGACTGCGCGCAAAAAGTTAAATACGCCCGGATCCTTACCCACTAGGACTCCACTAACTAAATTATAGTTTGGATAGTCAAAACTGAAAGAAAACATGCTGTATACGATGGCTATAATTATTGCCAAAAAAATCGAAAGAGATACGATGGAAACAACAGAAATAATTTGCATGTGCGGACTATCCCCTGGCTCTTTCTGCACAGAGAACATCCACAGCATAATCAGCCCAGCAAGAGTCATTGCAGCTTTCACAATGTACTTTGTTGCATCTGAAAAAGCATAAATTCTATTTTGGAAAAAATCAACATTGCTATACGCCCAGACAGAAATAAGAGAAACGTATATTATGACCGAAATAGCTGACTGTATGGTCAGCGCACACGACAGAATCCAGCGGAACACGCGCTTGTCTATCTTTGCCAAGCGGGTGTAGGTCATGGAGTTTACACTTTTTTCCTCGTCTTCAGGCGCATTGTGCACGTCGATTTTCTGTCTCCGATAGACACACTCTGTTACAGAAATCAAACTGGTATATGAAAAGAGCATAGCCAGGAAAAAAGAAACAACTCCACCACTCTCAAAGCATATGTACAGATACAAGACACCTGCGCCGAGCATAGAGCTAATCATTGACATGTACAAGCTAGAGCCAGCTAGATACGTCTTATTAGAGCCGATAAAGCTTTTTGCAACACTGAAATCGCTTTGAAATGAAAGAATCTCACTCACCGAGGAAAAGGTTCTCTGATGATGGTGTGGTGCTTCTTCGTGGTTGTGCTGAGTCTCTTTAGCAACAGATGGCCTTCTGCCAGTCTCCTCTGCCAGCTCTTTCTCTGCAAGATAGCAGCTCTCAGTCTTTTCCATGGTTTTTGAAAAAGCTCTTCTTTTATAATAATCTGCATTAAATCATTTAGTTCGAGGAGATTTACAGAATCACCCCAATTAATTGATGCATACATGGCAGCTTTAAGTGCAGTTGCAAATAATTAAATAGTGTGAGAAATCTTTTCAAATATTAAAATAAAAAAGAGCTCAAATAAAAAGAAAATGCTTCCGTCCGGGATCGAACCGGAGACCTCATCCGTGTGAAGGATGCGTGATACCACTACACCACGAAAGCTCTACAGAGCTGAATAAAAATAAATTAAATTTTTCATGCATGCACTTCTGCATAACAGGAGGGTCAAAGGGCCTGGGAAGAGCTCTTGCTATTTACATTCTGCTGAACAACCACAGAGTCACAATTATCGATAGAGTTTCTTCAGATCTGGACTGCGACTTTATAAAACACGATTTTGCAGAGAATTTGCCTTTTTCCATCTCCTGCGATGTGCTGGTAGTATGCCATGCCACCTTTGATGGATTCAGGCCTTTTGGCAGCTATTCACAGGGATACATCAGCAGGTATCTTCAAATCAACTTACTATCTCAGATTGATCTGATTAAAAACAGCAAGTACAAAAAGGTGGTGTACATAAACAGTGTGCTGAGTATTGCACCCCTGCCCAACATATCCCTGTACAGCGCGTGCAAGGGATTTATGCACAACTTTCTGGAGTCAGTAAGAAGAGAGAATACTCCCGTACTGACCGTATACCCGTACAAAATAGACACAGACCTGTTTGAGTGTGTAAAGTCGCCGTATGTGCTAGAAAAGAAAATAATATCCAGAGAAATCTTTAATTCAATTATAAAAGGAGACACACACCTGTACCTGCCCTCTATTTTCAAATATGCCTATATATATGCTTTATTTCCTCTCTTTATACAGAACTACATTGTTAGATTTATTAACTACACAATGATTAACTAATTAAAACTTCCATGCATTCATCTGTTTTGTGCTCTTCTGTATTTACGATGCTCACGTTCTGTGAGTCTTTATTCTATCTACAACTCTGTTTTACAGCTCTCTTCATTATGTGCTTCATTCCACACTTACTCTTGTTTTTGCTTTTACTTCCGCTACAAGAATGATATTCTTATCTGGAGTGGCTACAGCAGATCGTACTCTTTTTCCGATGTTTTTATAACTATCTTGCCGTTTGGCGTGCGTATCTCTTTGATTCCGAAGGGAAAGGTTCTCTCGATCTGTCCGTTCCCAAACTCGTACGTAATTATTGAGGTGTTTGCATCGTACAGATACTTGTACTTTTTCTCTTTGTGCACCACATACACAGAGCCGTCAGAGAGCGTGTACTTTATCTTCCCGCTGCTTTCTTCTCTGCTTTTGACTTTTTTCCTGTTCAAAACCTCCTCGTACTCTTTGTTCAGTCTTTTGAGCCTGTCAATCTCCTCTTTCAGCACCTCTGTCAAGGTGACCTCCTTCTTCTCTTTCATTTTCTCAATTATTCTGTCTATTGCGCTAAGTTTTTCTTTCAGTACGGCCTCCATTCTTATTTAATTTATTTCAAATTGAAAAATTTTATCTTAATGGAGCGAAAAGTAGGCACTGTGACAGTCTTAAAAAAGGAGGACATGCACTCGGTGCAGCAGGAAAACATTAAAGCATCGATATTCCTGTCCAACTTAATCAAAAGTTGCATAGGACCTAGGTCGATGATAAAGATGATACTCACAAGAATAGGCACCATAGAGCTGACGAATGACGGAAACAGCATACTCCGAGAGATTGAAGTGACGCACCCTGTCATCAAATCGCTCATTGAGCTGTCCAGAACCCAGAACGAAGAGGTTGGCGATGGCACCACCTCTGTTGTCATTCTATCTGCAGAGATACTCAAGAACATGAGTGAGCTCTTGAAAAGTGGACACCATCCCGTCTATCTGTGCAATGCTCTGAAGAAAATACTGGACATTCTGCTGAACAGGATAAAGAAGTACTCTATCGACATTAAGTCCAAGGAAGGGCTCTTCAAAGAAGTGGTCAAAAGCGGGCTGAACACGAAGATGTCTCGATACATCATAGATCTCGAAGACATAGCTCTAAGGGCAGTGGCCATGGTGCGCGGCAAGACAATAGACATAAAGAACATACGAGTAGAGAAAGTGCCGGGCGGTAAGATAGAGGAGACTACCGTATTCGACGGAATAATAGTGCAGAAGAGCCTGCTAGACTACTCAATGCGAAAAAAAATAGAAAATGCCAAAATTCTGCTAATCGACTTCCCCCTGGAGTACAGAAAAGGAGAGAACCAAATGAGCATTGAGATGCACACGGGAGAAGCGTTCACACGGGCCCTGGAGGTGGAGGAAGAGCAGATTGAAAAGATGGTTGGCCTGCTCGCCAAATGCTCTCCAGATATGGTAGTTTCCGAAAAAGGAATATCTGACTATGCAATTTCGCTGTTCAAGAAGCACGGAATATCAGCCATCAGAAGAATTAAAAAGTCTGAAAACCAAAGAATAGCACTGGCCACAGGGGCGCAGATAGTCTCCCGGGCTGAGGATGCAACAGCGCAGGCCCTGGGAGTAGCTGGACTCTTTGAGGTGAGCAGAATAGGAGATGAAGAGTATTGCAAATTTATCAAGTGCAAAGACCCAAAGGCATGCACCATTCTGCTAAGGGGGCAATCCCGAGATATTTTGAACGAGCTAGAGCGCAACTTGCAGGATGCCTTGGCCATCACCAGGAATGCGTACAACTCCAGCGCAGTGGTTCTGGGCGCAGGATGCATTGAAATGGCGCTGGCCCACGAGCTGGAAAGTGTGCAGGGTCTTAGCGATAAAGAGAAGAGCGTGTTTACAGCTGTGATTGAAGCTCTGCAGTCTATCCCTGCAGCACTTATCTCGAACAGCGGGAATACCAAGCCTCTTGTCAAGCTGCTGGAGCTGAAGGCATGGCACAGCAAGAAAAAGAATAACTACGGTGTTGACGGAAACACGGGGGAGATAGTTGTATCAGAGGTGTACGAGTCCATCCTGGTGAAGGAGCAGAGTCTAAAGTCCGCAATTGAAGGGGCAATTATCATACTAAGAGTTGATGGAATTGTAAAACAAGAGTAAGAGGTGCGTATGACTAGTAAACTTGCTTGAAACAGCAATTAGACACTTCAAAAGATAGAAATAATTTGCTGAGTGATGCTGCTGAAGAGCTGCCAGTTAAATATGTAAGAGCATTTTATTGCATGCGATTTACCAATGTTTTTATAGTACCTATGCCTAATTTAGTAATAAACCTAGATTAAACTAAAACCGTACTCAACACTTTTCGTTACGCTTTTTAATTTTACTTGCATGATTAGTACACTGCCTGATCAAACAGAAATATGGGAAGGTTTTAGTGTTATTTCTTGGCCCTATTCTCTCGTTGCTAGTCGATCACAACAAATAAATATGTTCTATTTAAATATGGCTCTGTGTGGTTCTGCATGAAACAGAGTGACCGGCTTTTGCCTGTGGCCAATGTGGCAGGAATAATGAAGAAAACGATCCCACCAAACGCCAAAATATCAAAAGATGCGAAAGAAATGATGCAGAAAGCAGCATCTGAGTTTATTGCGTTCATTACATGCAAGGCACAAGATCTGTGCAAGCTGGAAAAAAGAAAAACACTCACAGGAGAAGATCTTGTGCTTGCTGTGGAGCACCTGGGCATGCCTTTGCACGCAGACGCAGGCAGAAGAGTTCTCTACAAGCTAAGAGAGGGATTGCAGTGCGAGCAGGACATGTTCCCCCAGCAGTCTTCCTCTTCTGTTCACTGGAAGCCATACTACCAATGAATAAAAATCTACTTCGAATCTTTTTACTTTGTGAGAACACCGAACTCTTTATTCCACTCTTCATAGAAAATAAGCTCTTTCTGCGACACACTCTTTCTTATGTGGTTCATGGCAGAGAGGAAATCTTTCATGTGGATTCCGCGGATTGTGTGCAGATTTTCCAGCTCGGTTATTTCTCGTACAGGCTCCATGGCTGCTTCTCTGCACAGGTTGTAGATATCTGACCCAGAGTACCCTTCCAGGACATCGGATAAAGTCTCTATTTCCTCTGCGGACAGCATGCATATGTCTTTCGCTATTTTTTTGATCATTTCTTTTCTTCCTTCCTTATTGGGAAGTGGAACATACAGTCTTTTTACAAATCTTCTTCGTGCAGCTTCGTCTATCTCCTGCGGCCTGTTGGTTGCTCCAATCACCAACACATTGTCTTTGCTTTGTTTTGCTCCGTCCATTTGGATAAGGAACTCTGTCTTTATGCGCCGCGTGCTTTCATTCTCCCCTTCTGTTCTTTGCATGAGGAGCGAATCTATCTCGTCTATGAAAATAACTGAGGGCGCCATTTCTGTCGCAACGGAAAACAAAGCGCGCACCATCTTTTCTCCTTCTCCCACCCATTTTGACGTAAGCGAGGATGCGCTGATCGAAAAGAATGTTGATTTTGACTGGCTTGCAATGCACTTTCCTATCATGGTCTTTCCTGTTCCAGGCGGCCCAAATAAGAGGAGGGCCTTTGGCGGGCCTCTCAGCCCCTTGAATATGTCTGGCCGTATCATAGGCCACACAACTATCTCTTTTATTGCGGTTTTTATCTGGGGAACACCGGCGATGTCATCCCACTCCACTTTGTCTTTTGGCGATAGCACTTCATTTCTTATTATTTCAAGGAACTTTTTTTCCACGTTCGATACCTTGTCAATTTCATCCTCTTTACTGTTCTCTGCTTGTGTTTTTTTCGGCAAAGTTTTGCTGACTTCTGGAGGCAGGAGATCTTTTGCAGTGGAAAATGCCGACTCTTTTTGTTTATCGACAGAGGACTCTGCGGGTGCTGGCTTATCTTTCATTAGCGTGCAGTTTGCACACTTTGCTGGCCGAGTATCTGCAACATTTTTCAGCGCGCTTTTCACCACTGTTTCTGCTTTCTCCATTTTCATCTGCACTTCAAAGCATCTGACGAGCTCTTCCACCTCTTCTATTGCTAGCACGGGAGAGACTTCATCGTAATCATGGATGAACGGGGTGTTCTCTGGCCGATTGACGAGCTCATCGAGAAAATACGAGTAATCTTTTTGGAGTATCTTTTTCCCGCTTTCGGGGATGTGTTTCCTGCCGTATGGAGACTCATACTGCACCCCCAATTCTTCCAGAACTCTTTGGAGCGCAAAGAAGTTATTTTGCATTAAATTTTTACGAGTATGTCGGAATATAATAGCAGTGCGTCCAAGGGATTTATGGAGTACACAAAAAAAGAAGCACTTCAAAGGCACGGGAAAGTGTGGAGCACTCTGTACCAGGCGCTGAGCACAGAAGATGCAGTATACAATGTAAAGAAAAAACTAGAAACACTGAAAGGCACGGAAATACTGCTAAATGCATCGCCAATAGAAAAAAATGCGCCAGAAACAGATAAAGAGAATGACTCTTTTATTGGCATGCCCGATCTAAACCTGGACGGTCTTTTCACGCTTCCACTGGATAGCAAGGAAGTACTAACTGACAGTTCGAAAGACAAGAAGCAAAGGTATACCCAGGAAACTTCTTCAAATAGCAGACACAGCACACAAAGAACAAGCAAGCTTGTCATATCTGACAGCGATGACACACAAGAAGATACAGCTGAATATGACAGCACACCGATTGAGAGCGATGAAACACTGTCAAGCGACCAGTTGACAGAAGATCTGAGCGAAGCATCTAGCAGACATACTGAAAGAGAAGAGACGGTTTTCCAAAAAGAAGAAAATCTCTTTGAGGAAGTGCCTGCAGAAGAAACAGGCCTTGAATTCAACCCAAGTGGTGTTAAAAAGGTTAAAACTGCACAAAACTTTAAATGGATGAACTGAAGTGGATTTGTTTTACTTCTGCCTCTGTATATTAGTGGAATATTAAAAAATGGAAACTCAAATGTAACCCAAGAAGTAAAATGTGTAGTTGAGACACTCTCTTAATCTAGTGAGCCAGTCAGCGTAATGACTAAAGATGCACAAATAAATGATCCATATATTTTACATACTCTGCACCCTCTTGTACTCTTTATGCTAAATATATAGCACTATATCATAGCATAATTATTGTGCTGTGTATGGTAGTCTCTCTTTTCTATCTTAAACATTTGCACAGCACATTCTTTCTATAGATTGTCATGTGATTTACATAGTTTTCTGTCTATTTCTGATTAACTGTCAAGTAATAAGAAAACGATTTTAAAATAATGTGTAGTTTGAACAGAGAATTAATATTGCAGAATATTTTCAAATCCAACCAGTTCACAAATAAAAAAGTAAACTTTGAAATTGAAACTATTTTATTTTAAAGTTGTTTTCCTCTTATTGTTTTCGATGTTTATTTATACTGCTAGGCTTTTTACTTCTATATGTCGTATATTGACAGTTGGACAATCTTTGGTGTTCCCACGAGATCTCTTTCTAGCCGATAGAAATACTCTGTGCACTCTGTTGCCAGCAGCTCTCTGACAAACTCTTCGTCATGCGTGATGACAAGGAGCTGGAAGTTGCCTTCTGCCTTCCTGGCTTTTATAATGGAAGAAAGAGCCCTGGCTAAACCAGATATATTTGCCTTGTCCAAATTGGTTGTTGGCTCGTCCAGGGATAGAAACCCACAGTTTACACTGAACGCCTCAGCGAGTGCCAGGCGTATAACTATGGATGTTAAAACCTTCTGTCCTGCACTTACTCTTCCTCGCATGTCTATTTCCACACCGTTTTTCACCATAGAGATGCTGTATGTTTTGTCTAGGTGCGAAATAATCTTTATCTCATCGATGTCTGTTCCTTTGTATGCGAGGTCCCAGATTTCCTTTATTATTGCGTTGACCTCTGCTAGCTTCTCTGAGTGGTATCTTACGATCCCTGCCTGCACTCCCTTGATGTACTTTTCAAGGTCGGAAATGCTTTCCTTCAGCACTTTCATTGTTATGAATACGGACAGTTCATCTGTCTCAGCATTTGCATGTATTTTCACATCTGCCTCGTCTTCTTGTTTCTGTTTCTCCAAATTGTACTCTTCTCCAACGCACTCTGAGATGATTTTCTGCTCTTTTAGAATTGCTTCTTCTATTCCGTCGATTTCTATTTGGAGGTCAAAGAGAGTCTGCTGTGTTGCAAAGCTGCTCTCAATTTTGCTTCGAAGTATAGCTGCTCTGATGGAGTCTTTTACAAGCTGTTTGTGTGTCTGTGCATCTTCTGCTACTCTTCTCTTCTTATTAACAAGTTCTTTTTTATCCTCTGTCTCAATAAGCTGCTGTTTTAGGTCTGTTTCTGCTTTTTTGTGGTCTTCGGTGTACACATCCTTTGACAGTCTTTCTACCTTTATAAATATCTCTTGTATCTTCTCTTTGAAGGATGCTATCTTTATCAGGTTGCCGGTTGGAGGCTGGCACTCTTTGACCATTTCTTTGGCTTTGTATAGCACTGCCTCACTTCTGTGCAATTCCGCTATTTCTGCAGACTTTTCGTGCAGAAGAGTTTCTGTTTTTGTTTTCGCATTTTCCATGTCGTAGTGCTCTTTTTCCAGAGACATTGCTTCGTTTTTGTACTTGTTTCTCTTCTGCATTATTTCTTCTATTTCTTTTATTCTATCCCGAGACTCTTGTTTTTTGTTTTCAAACTCAATGTACTTCTCCTGCTCTTTCTGTTCGCACTTTTCTATTTCCTGCAGCTCTGCCATCTTTTGCTTGTACTTCGCATTGACTATGTTGTAGTCTTCGCTGACCAGATGTATTCTCTCTTCCCTTCTCTTGAGAGCATCTATCTCCTGGTACTTGCCTTTTAGGTTCTTTATAGATCTCATCTGTTTGTTCAAAGTATCCAGAAGGCCTAGTGACTCATCAAGCAGTAGCACACTATCTTTTTCAGATGACTTTTCGCTTGAAAAGTCCTCCAGAAACAGGCTAGATATCTCGTTCAAAAGGACTCTTAGAAGAGACTGATGCTGTTTTGTTTTTGTCCTCTCATTCTCCAAAATTATTTCGCTCTGTATTTCGTTCTTTTTCTTTTGTATGCATTCGAGAATTGTCTTAACTTTCTGGACGTGTCCTTTTGAGACCCCAGTGCTAATGAACGACTTGCAGAACGGACACTCTTCATGCGCTCTATTTAGAAACTCTTCGTATATCTTCTCTGAGGCTGAAATGCCTCCCCAGGACTCGTTTAGATCAGAGAGCGCATCTTCATATCCAGTCACTACATTCATCCTCCCTCCTTCTTTTATTCTCTGGAGTATTTCTGACTTTGTAATTAGTATCTTTCCAGCCACAATCTCTCCTGTTATTTCTTGAAGTATTTTCTCTATTTTTTTGATTTTCATCTGCTGGACTAGCGCAGCAGCTAGATGCTTTGACTCTTTTTGCACTTTTATTTCTATCTGCTGCTGCTGGCTTTGCTGAATTTCTTTTATCTTTGTCTCTAAGCTGCGTATCTTTATCTCTGTTGTCTCCTCTATCTGCAGAATATTTTCCATGGTTGCTCCTGGCTTTACATCCGCCGGGAACGGTATAAACTCCAGCTCTTTCTTTTTTCTGTCTATCTCTTCCTGCAGAAACTCTTTCTCTTTTCGTTTTTCTGTTTCTTTGAGAGCTATTTCTATTTCCCTTTGCAGCTCTTCTATTTCCAGGAATATTTTCTGTTTGTCATACTCCTGGCGCACAAAGGACGTATTTAGCACATTCTCGTTCTCCTGCACTTCTGTTATGAACGATGCATCATTTTCATTCAGGTCTGCATTCATAACTGTTTTTATCTCTTCGAGTCTTCGAACTATATTTCTGTGCTTTTCTTTCAGAATGCCCATCTCTTCTGTTTTTATTCTAATCAGGCTTTCTTTTCTCTGCAGTTTATGCTCCAGCACTGAGTAGATCTGTTCTATCAGTCCCTTTGCGCTTTCTATGAGACACACCTCGTCATCTACAGCAGCCTCTAGCTCAATAGGGCTTTCTAAGAGCGCATTTTCAAGATCGTACTTTTCATTTGACTCTATCAGATAGCTCAGCTGGCTCTTCAGTTCACCCAGCTTTTTCTCCAGCTCTTTTTCTTTTTCCTGGCTTACTACCTCTAAAACGCCCTGCAGCCGCATGAAAATGCTTTTCAAAACATTTCGACTTGCATCTATGTGTTTTTTCATCTCTTCTGTGGTATTTGCCCTATTTTCTAGTAGTATTTCGACCTCAAGCTTATTTTTCTCTATTTTTTCTTTTAGCTCTTCGAACTTTCTTATTTTCTCCAGGACTTCCATGCACTCCATCTCCAGCAGACTTTCTTCCTGCTTTAGGCCCTCCAGATCCTCTTTGCATGCGCTTGGAAGAATGCTCTGCAGCTCGCTGACTGGCTTATTTATCAGCGGCTTGGTAGATAGGCCCTGCAGCTCAGACTGCGCTCTTTCTTTATCCCTCAGCTCAGATAGAACAGTTTCACTCTGTTTTTCTTTTTCTTTCAGGTCAATCTGTGCATTTTTCAGTTTATCTTTTGCTAGGTCTGAAATATTCTTAATGACCGACAGTCTTTCTATTATTCTTGCTATTCTCTGCTCTATCACGTGCTTGTTCTGCGTTCTCTGCTGCAGTGTCTCGTACTTACACGACAGAATCTTTAGCTCGCTTGTTTTTTCTTTTTTCAAGACTGTCAGTGCATCGAGTGCCTTGATGAACCGAGAAGATGAAAATATTCCATCCATTTTCTTTTTTACAACCGACGAATCTCCAAGCGGCCACGTAGACTCTTCCTGGTGCACAAATATCACATTCTCTAGCACAGCTGGCGTTGTGCCCAGGAGAAGAGGCACTTCATTATCCACCTCAGACAGTTTATTGCATATCATCCTTTTTTCTCCATTCTTTATCTCCCAGAGCACGCTTTCACTTGTTCTTGTTTCTTTTTTTATTTTCCCCACTGTCTGCGTCATTCCTCGCACTATGATGTACTCCTTCCCCTCGCACGATGTGAACTTCATCATTATCTGTGCTTTGGTCTCTGTCCCCTGGGACATCCTTGGGTCGTGAATGAATGCTCCGTTTTTGCTGTTGGGAGGAAGAGACCCTGTCGTGGCATATTTCAGAGCTTCAACAATTGTTGTCTTCCCTGTCCCATTGTGCCCCACTATCAAAGTCAGCGGGCTCTGCATTTCAATGGCTGCTGGCTGGTCCTCTGAAAAGGCCCGGATCCCTTTTATCTTTAATTTGCCAATGCCAGACATTTAATTTTAAAAATGAAATGGTTTAATTTTATATTTGGAGCAGCTAACTTCTGCTATTTTTTACAGCTAAAATACTAAACAATGTGGAGTATAACTAAATGACTGCAGAATGACAGTGAAATCTTTTTATTCAGTGCTGAAGTATGGATGAGACAGCAGCCCTTTGGCAGATGGCCTGTCCAATGGATTATAGACAAGAATATCATTTACAAGAGACTGGCACTCTTTGTACCCTGGCAGATCCACTCCTGTTTTTTTCCAAAGAGGAAATTCAGGTTGGAAGTTCTTCAGCGCAGTCACGCCCGACCACACTTGTTCGTTAGGCGTGCCCAGTGTCTGGAATATCTTGTAGATCTGGTCTATTTCAGAGTCACCTGGGAAAAGCGGCTTCAAGAGCGCAAATTCAGAAATAATACAGCCCAGAGACCAGACATCCACTGCCATTGAATAGTTCTTGACTCCGAGTAGCAGCTCTGGGGCTCTGTACCAGAGAGTTACGACTTCGTTGGTTAAGGTGTGCAGAGGTATTCCTATGCTTCTTCCCAGCCCAAAGTCAGCTAGTTTGATCTGGTTGTTTTTTGTGATAAGAATGTTCTGGGGCTTCAGATCCCTGTGCAGCACCCCCACAGAGTGGCAGTACGCAAGAGCAGATGTCAGCTGATGGGAGAATGCTTTTATTTGATTTTTTGACAGGCTTTTCTTGTCTTTTCTGAGCGAATCAAGGTACTTTTTCAAGTCTGTTTCAGCGTATTCGAAGACAAGGTAGAGTTTGTTCTCCGTGTAGACCACTTGGTGCAGGGCAATTATGTTCGGGTGCTTTATATCTTTCAGCAGAGATATTTCTCTTATGGTGGTGGAAGGAACGCCTTCTCTGTCGTCGCTTAGCCGCACCTTTTTCAGCGCTATTATCTTTCCTGTGGTTTTTTCCTTCGCCTTGTAGACAACTCCGTAAGTCCCTTCTCCTATTTTTTCTATTTTCTGGAATGTTTCCGTCATGGGCGATAAAAATAATTTAAAAATTATACAAAAAAACGCTTCCAGCCGGATTCGAACCAGCGACCTTTCGGTTAACAGCCGAACGCGATAACCAGCTACGCCATGGAAGCACATTTGTATGCTGGCCCATGCCTACTTGTTCAGTGGATGCTTACTCACTGCTGGCGCAGAGGCACAGACTGCCTCTCTCCTGCCTGGGGATGAAGGCATGCCTCTCCAGACACTGTGCTGCACGCACGGCCAAAGTTTCAGCTCTTTTTGTTTTTTGCGATTTTGCACTTTCTTCCGCTTAGTAAATAATTATATTTCTTTTTTTTACCCCAGAAGATGTCTAAGAAGCAGTACAAAAAAAGTATTCAGTTGACCAACAGAGAGCTCAAGACCCCAAAGCCAATGACGCCTGAGGAAAGAATGAAGGAAATCAACCCAAGACTGCCACAGGACATAATCAAGTGCGCAGCCAAGACAGAGAAAGCTATGAGCCTAATGGAGAAGAAGAACACAATCATCTTTGTGTGCGATATCAAAGCCACCAAGCCAGAAATAAAGAAGGCAATTGAAAGCTTATACTCAGTTGCTCCCAAAAAAGTACACACAGCTATCACCTTCAAAGGAGAGAAGAGAGCATACGCCATGTTCTCAAATGAGCACAGCGCCATAGAAATAGCCAGTGCAGCAGACATCATTTAATAATAAAAAGTTAGGCTTTGTGATATGCTATTATGCGATGTTTGAGAACTTTTTGCTTTTGATCACTTCTTGTGCGCCAGTGAAAAAAGAACATAAAAATATTTGTGTGAAGTATTGTATTGCTGAGCAGGCTGAAATTAGACGGAATGAAAACGTGCAGAGAGTTGGGCTGCTATCATCACTATCCAGTTCATCTGTATGTTTATAGAAGAGCATGCAATAACTCTCATAGCTCCTTAAATTTGCTGAGTGCTAAGAATACTGCAGTATAGAACACACTGCAAATTCTTTTTGCATATTTTCTCCTCTGTGCTTGCTGTAGCTGTTTAATTAAGAGAATGCTGCAATATGAGAAAGCGCGGCAACTGTGGAAATAGACGCGTCTTTATTGAGACATTCTCCAATTATTCTGGTTATAGACATATCACAGTTTATATAAATGGTGGCGTTTTGAAAAAAGTTACAATGATACATATACACGACGCAACCGATGTTGAGCACATTGATATAACTCATGCTGTGAATGACAACCCAAATAGCAACGACCCTTCGCCCTTTGAAGAAAGACACTTGGCCACGTACAAAAACGTCATTTCATTTATAAAGCTAGCTGTCTATCTGTATATCTCCACTATTTCCATCTCGTACACATTTGACATCTTCTTCATCATGCACGCGAGCAATATTGTATGCTTCTGGAGCTTTGTCTGCTTTGTTGCAGCTCTGTTCTTCACTGTGTGCATGTGGGATGCATACATGGACAGAAAAAAGGAGAAAGCCAGAACACCCGAGTCCAGTGTGATAACTGTGCTTATTTCTCTTTTCCTGATCATTCCAGGCATTGCTGTGGGCAACCCATGGACAGCCTTCATTATAACAAACTGCCTAACGAGATCATTGGAGTATCCTCTAGTGGCTGGTGGACATCTGCTCTTTTATCTGATCTCCAGCGAGTACTGCAACAGCTCATTTGGCACTTTTATCAGCATAATACCCGGCATAATTTCAGTGGTTTCTCTGATTGAGTACGAATTCGACATGTTCTACCAGAAAAAGATAAGAATAACAAAGCACAGAGTATCTGCAACTGGGCTGGTGACTATCTCTGCCCTGATATTTGTGCTAGTGGTGGCTGTCTTTGGCGCAGGCGAAGTAAAACATCAAGCCACTGCAAGACTGCAATGAAAATTATAATTTAAAATATTCTTCATTCCAAATGCTTCTGTGCATGGTAGAGAGTGCTACAGTTGTATATCTAAGTAGGTGTATGGTGCAATCAACATTTACAGATGGGTATAGTCTAAACGCAGTGTAAGAGTAAGAGTGATCTTGTTATTTCTATTTCTGTACAGTGGTGAATGTTTCTACACTGCAGAGGCATAGGATGGAGATATAACGAGGTCTGTGTGGACGTAGCAGCTCTTAAAGTGTGCAGTCTTCAGTTTCTAAGAAATCTGTTTGCAAGAAAATTTTTAGATCAGATAGATCAAATTAAGATAAATTGGGTCTCTTCAATAAATAATTTTTATTAAAATTAAATTTTATTTTAATTCGCATCAATGGAAACTTTACATCTGGCAGAAAGTATAAACAAGACGACAGGATGGAGATTTCCAGTAGTGGGCATAAATGTCTCTCTTCTGGCAGTAGCTGCTCTTTTTTCCTATACGAAAAGAGGAAGAGAGTTGGAAGCTATCTTAACACAGGGCTCTGGATTGGACTTTTCCATACTCACTCTTGCGCTCACTCTTTCTCTGATGGCTGTGATTGCGTACACGTACGGAAGTGCAAGAGTCCACGCATTTAAGCAAAAAAGTGACATAGCTATGCTGGAGACTGTGCTAGGAGTGATGGGAATCGGCATAATAGGAGGAGTTGGCGCAAGCCCCATTTACATTCTCCTCTGTTTCCTTACGCTTCTTCTACTGAGAAGTGGCTCAATATACAAATACGAGCTGCCCGCAGCCTGTGTGCTGATAGCCAGCAGTTTTCTGCTGAGTAGCCCCGGGCTGTCGGTAAGGACCACAACGCTTTTGCTCTCCCTGGGAATGTCGCTTTCCATTTTAGGAACTATCAGCCTCGAGTCCATAATCAAGAACAGAAGCATCAACATGTTTGGGTACTATTTTATGCTGATAAGTGCCCTTCTGGGCGCATTCATGTATAGCCCCATTACCTTCATTATTTTCCCAATTGTAACGTTCTGCAACTTAAACTCTCACGCGATAGGGAAAGTAATTAAAAAAATTCCCGTAGTCTCAAGTGTCAGAGAGTACTACGCGAAGATAATGAAGAAAAGAAAGGTTAAAATTTTCTTCACATTCTTACTAAAGGTAACCAACATAGTCCTCCTTGGGAGCATTATCGCGTGGTTTGTGCTCCACTTTTCAGCCTGGTACACCAACAATCCGAAAGTATTGGGAATAATGGGAATATCCGTTAGCGATAACTCGCCGATATTCATTGGAATTGCAGAGAAAATAGGATACCTACTGGACACCTTCTACACGCTGATACACACCGTTTTAAGAGCTGTACGACCAAAAAACATCGCACTATTTTTGCTGAACTCAGTGAGAATAAACCCGCAGAAACCTGTAGTTCCAAACAGCCTAATTAAGCAGATAGTAGCCATACTGTACAGGATTCTACTGGTAGCTGACAATGCAGTAATGGCAATAACCAAGCTAGCAGGCACTATCCTATACGCAGGATGCTACCTAGTGATCAACCTATCAGAGGTAGCTGGATTTATGGCCAATATTGCAAGAAATCTCTTTGCAAAAACCATATACATCTTTGAAACAGCGATGTACTTTTTGCTAGGCAGAAGAGTGGAGATAGCTCCAACTGTTTTAGAGCCATCGATGAGTTTTTCGCAGACTATATTGGATGCCATGCTACTTCCATTCAGACTAACAAAATCACTCTTCAGCATGACAATGAGGAGAAGAACTCCTCCAGTTGTTGTATTGCAGCCAGAGTTACCAATAGAAGGAAATATTCTAACGGCATTTTACGGGCTGCTGATGAATCTCGTGCTGGTGCTGTTCTATGGATACTACTCTGTCGTTGTGTCTAGCATTGGACAGTACATCGCATCAGACAAAACATTCATGCTTACTCCAAGGGGAATAAAACCAATTATAAACGAAGATGCAGCATACATACCAGAGCACATAAATAGAATTCCCAGAGACAACTTCTACCAGAAATACTTTGATCTATACTGCGATCAGGTGGGCATATTCTCCCGTCTGAACGAGAACGGAGCATACTTTGAGCAGCCAGTCATCGAAAGTGTAGATGAGAACGAAAAACAGAGTATGTCCATCGAGAAGTACACAAAAGACCAGGTGTGCAAGCCTGTGTCCTCTTTTGAAGAGGAGCTGCAGAGCAAGATATCAAAGGTAGGGCCTGTGGGCGCTAGATTCAAGCTGGATGAAAAGTTTGGAATAAAGAAAATTCTCCAATACTTCCCCTCCATCAGAAGCACAAAGGAATTTTCAGAGAAAGAGCTGAAGCTAAAGAAAGCAGTAGGAGACGCGAAAAAAGAAATTAAAAAATTCAAAGCAAAGAACTCGCACTTTGACAATATAATGGGAAGAAAAAAGAACGAAGGCGAAGCTCTTGCTAAGGCCAAGGCCATTTTCAGCAAGGCGCAGTCAGACTTAGTGCAGTACTACACCAACTACTACTACAATATGTACACTCTTGCAAAACATTTCCTAAATGAGATAGATCCATCAGTTGCCAACCTGGTGTCTGGCTCTGCGATAGGTCTGTACAATAGCATACTGCCTGAGAAATACCGCGACATCTCTGACGAGTACTTTAAGTCCATCATATCTCTGAGAACAGCCCTAATCGAGAAAGAGCTGCCCTTCATAACTGAAATGCAATCCGCAAAAGTTTTCTGCAAGCCGCTCTTCCTTGATCTGCAGCTGAGAAACAAGATACAGACACAGAGCCCAAGGGAAGGATTCTTTATCCAGGGCATTTCCGACAGTGTAGTAGATTATGAAAAATTATCAGCTGAGGAAAAAGGCCTTATCGTGTTCCAAGAGCTGATAAGCATCAAGAGAGACGCAGACTACATACACTTTAAGTCTGTCGTATCAACAGATCCAACTGTGAAAGTTCCTGCGCATACAATAACCGAATCTACCGGAATAGATATTGCAATTAGAAACGAAGACACAACGGTTGTATCAGTTTCTCTGAACAACAAGCCAATACTTGCCAGCGTTATTCCAGAGGAAAACACAGGGCGCGTGCTGGTCGATCTAAAAATACCAAACAGCTTGGTCAAAAATGAGTCCAATGTGATCTTTACAGTGCGCATGTTCAGAGGACATACATCACTCGTTCACACAGCGACATACGCAATTGCATAGTCAATTAATAAAACTTTATACCTCATATGAAAAACAGCTGATATCTAGAATTCATGTCTAACTTGTATCATAAATATACGCAGATAATCTTTATTTCAACTATATATATAATGCCTCGCACAGGTTGTCTATATCAAACGGCAGCAGATCAACATTCTTCTGGCCTACTCCTATAAATACTACGGGCTTGTTCACTGTTTTTGCGAGACTGATTATAGTTCCCACCTTCTCATCAACTGCATCACACTTTGTTACGATAATGCCATCTATCGACTTGTCAACGCATGCTCTTTCTATGTAATCATTGAATCCTTTGATTTGGTCTATTGAATCGTTTCCTACGAGTGCCTCACCTACATAAAAAATTTTATTTGGTTTGTTCACTCGGATCAGCTTCGATAGGGAAAGCATTGCCTGGGTGTTCCCTGGCATACGGCCGCATGTATCAATGAGCACCACGTCGTACTTGTGCTCTACTGCATGGGATATTGCTTTGCTCGCAATAGCTGCTTCGTCTTTTTTGTATCCTTTTTCATACAAAGAGATTGCATGGCCTCTAGCCTGGTATCTTTCAACGTACTTTTTGAGCTGTTCTATTGCCCCACTTCTGAAGCCGTCGCATGCTGCCACACAAATTCGGTACTTGTTCTTGAGTATCCAAAGACAGAGCTTTGAGAGAGTGGTTGACTTTCCAACTCCATTCACTCCAACCATGCAAAATACATACGGGCCCTTTGCAGTCTTCTTGTGCGCTTCTATCTCTTCTATTATTCTATCAGGAGATATTGTAGGAACTATTTCAGAAATTACCCTTTTGAAGCTCTTTTTTAGCCTGTCCACTTCAGAGTCATCTCCATCTTTATCTTCATTCTTCATCACAGACACTATGTCGCTGGCTATTTTTCTGCTGAGCACGTGAGGAATATTTCTCCCGAGAAGATGCTCTTGAATGGATTGCTCGCTTACCTCTTTTTTCTTTGTGAAGAGCTTGAGAATGCTTTCCGGGTTCTTCCATTTGCTCCATCCAGTGGGCTCTTCGTCTGGGTCTGAGTCTTCTGCTTCTGCATTGTTCTCTGCCTCTTCTTCTTCATTATTTTCGTTTTTATCCTTGAATATGCCGGATAAACTCCGCGAGTTTTCAGACTTTTCTATTTTATTTTTTGCCTCACAGACTGCTTCTTCGATCTCTCTTTCAACTTCTGCTTCTTTGTACACAGCCAAGTACACATTGCTGGGGCCGAATGTGTAGGTAATTCGATCATTGCGCACTTTGACTGTCTGCACAGTGGAGGAGGGCTGCAGCGCCTGCAAAAAGCTTTCTAGATAGGAAGGCCTGGACCCTATCTCTCCCAGCACAATCCCTCCTCGTGTGCCAACTAGTCTGTACATAATGCTTTCTCTGTTCTCCATGCGAAAATAAATTACAGAATTAAATATTTTTCCATCTTATAGAGCAGCTGGTAAAATGCTATTTTTATCCTGTTTGTTCAAATGTAGATCAGTCTCTATTTTAACTGATTTAATAGCATCTAGATAGAGATAATTAAGAGTGCACTCAGCAAAAAAGGAAATGTGTTTTTTGGAGGAAGGAGTATAGTTTCATAAGTAATTTATTCAAATGTTACATTTTTATTGCTCTAATTGGCTAAAAAGGGTATATGCTTGGCACGTACTTTTTCACCATGCAGCAAAGAAAAGACAGCAGAATGCCAATGCACAGCCCAATGGGCAGATCTTGTGTATAGAGGGTAGGAAGAGCCACACAGACTGTGAAGAATATGGAATACGCGCCTTCGTTCCATACCGTTATGATAGAGTCTTTTAAAATGTCAAAGCCAATGAAAAGCAGAAGCATGTCCAGACAGGCCTGCGGAACAAAAGAGAAAAATGTCTGGCCAAGAATGTACAGCACAGAAAAAATAAAAACGAGAGCCAGACCGTCTATTTTTTTCGTGCTGACTTTGTTTCTGTTATATGCGATGGTCGAAGAGGACACAACGTACGTTGAAAATCCTCCAAAGATCGTGCTAAACATATTTGAAAATCCATTTGATAGCAGCTCTTTTTCTGTGGATGACTTTACGCTGCATCCCGTTGTGATTGCTGGAATATTGATGGGGAATTGCACCAAGTTAATGAGAACTATGCCTGCAATCTTCAGGAAGCCGTTTGCATTGAATATGAGGCTCCATTGTATGCGGTCAAGCGAGAACTCATGGAACAAAGGAAGGTCAAAAAGCGCCATTAAGTTTTTCCCCTGGGAGGGCAAGAAACCAGCTGCTCTAGCTTCTTCCACTCCTCCCCAGAAGAAGAAGATTGGAATGTAGGAGAGGGCTGTCAAGAACAGAAAGTTGACAAAGTAGGAAAAAGGCCCAAATGACGGATATCTTTTACCAATGTGCTGCGATAGCACCCACAGTCCCAGGCCGCCAGCACTGTATGAGGCAATAATCAAGTACTTTGTGGCACTTGAGTATTTAGATCCAATGTCTATCATCGATGCATTGCCGTACACACAGCAAAGACACCCTATAACAAAGAACAGCACAGTGCCTATTTCTTTGGGGATCTTCTCAAGGACCCTTTGGAAGCCCAGAAGATACAGCGTGAAAAAGACAAGACTTGTCAAGAATGTCGATATGGTAATGAATGCGATGACTGTGTAGAACAGCTGCGGCCCGTAAAGATTGTTGTTAATATGCAGTGATTTCGATAGCTCACCGTACGCTATAAAGTTCTCTGATATGGGCGTAGTTATGAGCCCCATCTTGAAAGACGAAAAGACAAAGAACAGAATCTGCGAGCTAATTGCCCCAACCACAAAGAGCAAGCTGCTGTATTTTTGCAAATCCATCCCCTGGATGCTCCCAAAGCCAATTCTTCCAACTGTCATGGTGTCCATGAAATAGAGCAATATTCCGAGGAGACAGCACGACAGCCTTTCTTTAACCGTTGTCTGATATTTAACTTTCCTTATTTCTACTGCTTCGATCTCTTCTTTTACAAAACTTGTTTCTTCTATTATGTTGTCTGTTTCCATAAAATTTTGTAGTATCTTAAATTAAATAGCTGCAGTTCTAGGGGTTAATAAAATAAATAGCTAATTTTTCCATTGGCTCCGTCACATTGTTCTTCTCCCATGCTTCTGTCTCATTCTAATCCAGCAGGCAGTAAGTCATCAGATATCACAGTGCAAACATACGTCTATCTGATTTAGCAATTGTTCTAACGGTAAAAAGTAAACTAGCAGTTTTTATCAAAGAATAAATGGTTTTATCTAAGATCAAATAAACTTGCTGATTATTCTTGTAGTACATACTAACAAACAGCTATCTTTCTGTTCTTCTATTTGATCTATCGCAGTTAATTCTTCCATAAAAGGTGAACAATGTCCTTATACCGCTTGTTGCCAGGGGATATATTCGCAATTTTAATGTTTTATTTTGAGTTTTATTTTAGTCAGCAACACTGTGCAACAAAATAAAATGTATATGTTCTCTATTTTAAAATTTTCTTTGGCTTTCTGTTTAGTTTTTCTCACTATTATAAATTACTAGAATATGCAGCGTTGTAAAAAACAAACACACTATTTATTCTATGTCCACAAGGAAAAAACAGTATCTCTTATAAGTCTGCATATAAATCAACACCCAATAAAAACAGTGATATATAGATCTTTTATTGTTCTGTGAGAAGACTCAAGGCTATACACTATTAAAATGCAATCTTCTGGATGTTTTAAATGACAAATTGCTTTTTTCAGTAGATTTGATGCTTTTTAATCCTAATTCAAGAAATAAGCAACTGTTCACAAAGCCATCTTACTAGAAAATGCACAGATAACTGCAGAAAGTATATTTCAATACATCCTACAGCTGCAATCTTATCATTTAGCTGTTCTATGCACATTTCACAAGCCTTACAATGGCTCTCTGGTCAATGTGCATCTATACTCTTCTGATTATTCTAGCAGATGTTTCACACACCGCATGACTTCTGTCCACTTTCTAATCTATTTTATTATTAATTTAATATTTTCTTGTTTTCTATGAATACAGAAGTGCTAGCAGAAGACGGAATATTTGAGCACAAGCTGTGCTTGGAAATGGAAAGAGAGCTGGAGCTGGTGAATTTAAAAGAAAAGTACATACTCGAAGAGATAAAGTCTCTGAAGAAAGAATTCCTGAAATCGCAGCAGGCAATTGAAAGAGTGAAGAGTGTTCCTCTGATCATGGGGCACTTTCTAGAGGCCATCGACTCAGACACAGCAATCATAGGAAGTACAGCAGGGTCTAATTCCATAGTAAAGGTTCTATCGACAGTGAACAAAGAGCTTCTCAAGCCAAATACAAGCGTAGCCCTGCACAGACACTCAAGCGCTCTAGTGGATGTTCTACCCCCCGAGGCAGATAATACGTTTTCTGTGCTGGGAGAAGAAGGAAGGCCCAATGTAACATATGCTGACATAGGAGGACTCGACTCACAGAAACAGGAGATAAGAGAAGCGATTGAGCTGCCGCTGACAGACTTAGCACTCTACCAGCAGATAGGAATAGAGCCACCTCGCGGAGTGCTCTTGTACGGTCCCCCGGGAACAGGAAAGACAATGCTGGTGAAGGCAGTGGCTAACCACACGAAAGCAACATTCATTAGGGTGAATGGGTCTGAGTTTGTGCAGAAGTATTTGGGAGAAGGCCCCAGAATGGTTCGAGATATATTCAGACTCGCAATAGAAAAAGCGCCATCGATTATCTTTATCGATGAGGTGGATTCTATAGCCACAATGCGATTTGATGCAGCAACTAGCGCAGACAGAGAAGTGCAGAGAGTTTTGATTGAGCTCCTGAACCAAATGGACGGATTTGACCAAACAACAAATGTAAAAGTGATCATGGCAACGAACAGAGCAGACACCATAGATCCTGCGCTGCTCAGGCCAGGAAGACTCGACAGAAAGATAGAATTCCCAGTTCCAGACAGGAGACAGAAAAGAATGATATTTACTACAATAACCAATAAGATGAGTCTATCGGGAGAGGTAGACTTGGAGGACTTGGTGGTGCGGTCAGATAAGCTATCTGCAGCTGACATTAACTCGATATGTCAGGAGGCAGGCATGCTGGCTGTGAGGAACGGAAGATACGTGGTGGCTAAGGGAGACTTTGAAGCTGCGTATGCGCGAATTGTGGAAAAGAAGAACTCAGAGCACGGATTCTACTACTGATACAGATAAAAATAAAAGTGATGAAAATTTGAAAAGTAACCAATTGTTAAGCAGTCACATTTGTGTGGTTTTTTTGTTCTATCAGCTGATGAAAATATTTATAAATAGATAGGCGAAGTGGAGGGTATGAGGAATGTTTTAATTCACAGAGCTATTATATGCGGTGTAATAGGAATGATACTATGCGCAAAATTATCGGAGGCATCAGAGGCTGCAGGTCTAGTAGGAGCTACACCAGGAGAGTCTCCAGTAATTGCACCGCCAACGAATGAAGCACCAAAAGAGCAATTACCGACTGGAAGTTCTCCATCTTTGGTAGATTTAGCAGGAAAGCCTTCAGCAGAAGGAGCTCCAAAGGAGGAGTTAGCAGGAGAAGTTCCAGGATTAGATGCACCAGAGAAGACAAGTTTGGCAGGGCAGCCACCAGAGGACTCGAAAAAAGATCCTGTTGTAGAAAATATACCGGGATTATCTTTGCCAGAAGAAAAAGAAAAAAAGAAAGAGAAAGAGAATCCACTGGAACAAAAGGGAGGAATGGAGCTGAAAGATCCTAGTATAGAAGATCCAAACGAAAAAGAAAAGAAGGATTTAAATGCTGAAAATGGTGCTATTAACTTAGATGGAAAAGAAGGTATTCTAGACAAGGGAAATAAGATGCCAGAAAATGACATAAAAATGGGCCCAGATGGAAAGCCAATGGATGATAAAGACAAAAAAATAAACGAAAATGAAAAAGTTATAAAAGATGAAGATAAGAAGCTTAATCAAAGTGAGAATCCCTTGGACGAGAAAAATAAGGAAATTAGCCCAGATGGAAGGCCTGTGAAAGATGGAAAAGATAAGAAACTAGACAAAGATGCAAATGGAATTGCTGGAGAAAGTAAGAAGAAGGATAAAAATGAAAAGGCTATGAAAGATGGAAGCAAAGAGCTTGAAGTAGATGAGAAAGAGAGACCTATAGAAGACAGCAAGAAGCCTGGCTCTACTAGAAAGAATAAAAGAAAAAATCGAAGTGAAAAGCTTACAAATGGCGAAGATACTGGTGATGACGTAGAAGGTTTGGGTGAAGAAAGAACAAATAATACTGGCCCAAAGAAGAAAAGAAGAAGAGGATCTAGGTCGAATCGCTCAGATTCAACAGAAGATAAATATGATGACAGACAGAGGGGCGGATCTAGCAACAACAACCATAACAATCCAAACAACCAGAACTCTAGCAACAACATATTTAACATCTTTGGAAATCCAGGGAGACAGGATGACTCATCTGGTAAAAGTAAAAGCATAAAAGATGAGGATAAAAAACAGCCAGCTCAAAATGTAAATAATTCTCAAGAGGGTAGGAGTGAAAAGAAGAATCCAAATAGAAAAAACGATGTAGATGCTGAAGATGTTCGCAGTGAAAAAGAGAAGAGACATACACAAAATAGTGAAAGACCGAATGATCCAGAAGATGACAGACGCTCAGATAAATACAGCAAAGATAAACCATCGATAAGATCTAGAAGAGATGATGTACATACTCATTCACACGAAAATGATAACAGAAGAGTAAGATCTGATGGCATTGATCATACTCATGATGATATACATAATCACTCACATGAAAATAGAAAGAGAAATAGAAGATCAGCTGGCAATAGCCACACTCATGACGATGTGCATACTCATGATGATATGCATACTCACTCACATGAGAATAGGAGTAGAAATAAAAGATTGAATAGCAGAATTCATACTCACAACGATGTGCACGATCACTCAGACAGAAAGAGAAGATCAAGATCAGCTGACAGTAGCCATACTCACGATGATGTGCATACTCATTCACATGAAAATAGAAATAAAAGATCAAGAGCAACCAATTGCACCCACACACATGACGATGTAGAAAATACAGAAAACCGATCTGATGGGTGCAGCGGGTGCTGTGAGCACGAAAATAAAACTACTAGGTCAACTTCCAGAAATTGCAGAAAGAGCGATAGATCGGGTGGATGCTGCAGAGGCGGAAGTAACGACCGAAGCAGTAGCAGATCATTCAATAGAAGCTGTGCACAGACTAACACAGAAGAAATAGGTGACAATTCATGCGAAAACCCAGAAAAGTGCTGTAAGCATGGAAGCGGCAGCCAGAGCTCCAGATTAACTAAAAGAAGACGGTCAAAAAAGCGTGATTCAAAAATCTGCACAGATGAAAACTGCGAAAAAGAAAATGCAAAGCCATCTGTCTGCGATAATTGCCAAAGGTATCCGTGCGAGTGCCCTGATGAAAGAGCCTCCTTGAGATCCAAAAGATCCAAATCAAAAAGAAAGGGCTGTCCAGGAGGAAACTGCAGTGCAGATGATGTAGCGCAAGGGAGAGAGGTAGTGCAGTCCTCCAGCTCAAAAAAGTCAAAAAAATATTCTAAAAAGATCCTGAAATAGAAATCTGCAATAGACTAGCCAACACAACTGAGTTACTACTCACTCAAAGTGTTTACAGAGTGCAATGTTTAAAATCAAAATAAGATAAATAAATAAGTGTCACTGAAGCATTCTACAGTTATACATAATGAACGTATACATTTTATTGAGTTATGCCTCGGCTTAATAGGTCCAACTCTATTCATTTCCCAGATACCTCTTTTGGTCCTTTTTTATCATTTGAAGACGCCTTGTGTGCTCTTTGTCAGGGTCTCTGTGTTTTACAGTCGTGCCTCTGTTGTACAGCTCTGTTTTTCTTTCCATCAGCAGCGCAAAGAGTATTTCCTCTTTTGTAATTTCCTCCATGTTTTTATTTCTGGCCACCGAGCACGCAGTGGATATTAAATTGTCGATGAAAATGTCTGCACCGCTTAGCAGGATCCTTTTAGACGACTCGTCTGCGCCTGTTTTAATCCCCATCTCCAAAAGAATATCGTCGATATCGATTCTTTTGTCCAGAGGATCGTTGTACTGCGGCTCGGTGTGCGGGTACTCTCTTCCTTTTTCCATCTTTCCTGCCACGCTGTATGCAGAAGACATATTCCCTATTTGGCCCTCCTGTTCTTCAGACTTTCCTATAAACATGTTGTTGAGCTCTCGAAGCTGGGAGGTCAACCGCGTTTTTTCATCGAGCAGCCGGGAGATCATGCCCGGGGGTTTGGATGCAGAGCCCTGCAGATACCGATTTATTTCACCCAGCATGCTTTGCAGATGCTGTATTTTCTTCTGAAGATTTTGCTCTTTCATCCCCATAAAAATTTACTAAATAGCTATTCTTCAATTTCATGCTTCTATAAATTCAGAAAATGTTTTCAAAAGCAAAAACAAAACTGCCGCAGGGAAACAACAGCTACTGCTTTCTTTTTGCTGCGATAATGTAATGATGGTGGTGTTTATTAAACTATACTGTGGGCGTAGTTCAGGTAAGATCAGTGTATTAATCTATGAAAGGTGTATATGTCTATAATAGTGTTTATCTGTGCTGGATGCGCTCTGATCTATCAGCCACAGAGTGAGAAAAGTTTCTCAATTGGACACCATTGAGATAGATGGCTGCATCAAAGGAATCTGTACGGGTTTTCGCCTGATTCTGTCTTGATAAGGGCCATAAGACTCTCTGCCTTGGATCTTGTCTCAGCATCCTTTGACTCCAAGAGAATGGCAAAGTATGGAGCGCTTTGTCCGAGTATCCTTCCAATGAACTCGGGAGCCTTCTTGTACATTCTCCGCAGGGTGGTGAATAGGGCTGCTTTTCTTGCTCCTTCTGCCTTGACTATTTCAGCAAGAACCACATGGTTTATTTCTTCTGCGTCTGATGGCTTATTGATCGACTGCGAGTAGAAGAGAGATGCTATCAGAAGAGGCATTTGTTTAGAGTTGCTGACTGATTTAACTGAAAGAGCAGTGATCTTTGCTGTGTCAATAAGCGTGTCTTTTTGGTGCAGGAAAAATCTTCGCATAATTTCAATGATGGCAATGTTCTCGTTTGCCTCCAGAGATGAGATTAGCAGCTCTTCCAATCGAGAGTACACACACGAGAGCGATGCCAGACAGTCGCCTTTCTGGTCATCCTTGGATATTCTCAAGAGAATGTGGATGAAGAGCACAGAAAAACCGTTGCATTTTTTAAGAATAGTGGGCCACACGCTGCTCTTGTTCTCAACTGCAGGGAAGACTTCGACAAGCCCTTTAGAAGCAGCGTGTTCTTCTATGTGCTCAATGTAGAATGCAACCAGGCTGTTTATCTCCTCAGTTTCCAGTTTCTCTAACTTTGATCTCACATATTCTCTGAGTATAATTATGTCCTGTCTGGTTTTCACTTCTTGCATGACGTATCTGATGTCTATCTTTGTCAGGGGCGCTATCAGGCCCTTCTTCTTTGTTTTCTTGATTAGTCCTAAAATGTCGGATGTGTATGGGTGCATAATGTTCTTTTCTCTTTTAACCAGATTTCCAAGAATGGACGAAACTATATTTGGATTCTCCGTGCTTTCTTTCAGAACTATCTTGACAATGTACTTCAGTCTGGACTGTATGTAGTACCTGATCAGAGATGACTTCTTGTCCTTTAGAATGGCTAGTATAATTGGAAGAGAGTTTTTCAGGGTCTTCTTCATGAGAAGAGATCTAAAAAGTAGAACTTTTGATTTTGAAGATGGGTTGTACTTAAGAACGTTAAGGAGCGCAGACTGGTCTGATATTCCTGCTTTAATGAAGGCAAGTAGGAGATCAGTTGCTGGCAGATTCTTTTTAAGGTATCTGGAAATAATACCTTTTACAATGAGGCTCGGTGTTTTCTTGAGCTTATCTGAAAGAAGAGCTGGCACGCCCTTCATTGGAAGAATGCTCTTCTCCCAGTTCAGCAGAGAAGGCTCGTATATGCCCATCTTTCTAGCTATTACCAGCGCGTTTAGCAGCAATGATCCAACTTCCATGTTTTCATTACTATCTGCACTTGGCGATATTTCTGATTGTGAGTCGAGCATATTAACCACGCTGTCCAGCAGCAGAGCAACCGCGTACTGGTTTCCTTCTGGTAGAGACTTAAGGAGCATGCCAGGTGTGCTGTGTGCACACAGGGCCTCGAATAGCAGGGGATTTCCGTTCTTATTCTGCTCTATTGCCTCCTGGATTATTTTAATTTTAATTCCGTCTTCCAGGCTGTTAAACACTTTTGCGAGACCGGATAACAGCACTGCTACATGCGATGTTGCAATGACTGCAAGAATGCTCTCAGATGAAAGAGTGCCGAAGTACTTTTCAAAGACGCTCTCCACCAGATCAAAGTTATCTTTCAGCAGAACATTCATCATTTTTGCCTCTACTGTTCCCGGCACCGTTATTGAATTTGTGATAATAGTGCCGAACTCCATTAGATCTAATGACATGGCTGATTTGTATGCAAGCAGAGAGACTGTTGTATCGATGTCGAATGTGTCAAGAGTCTCTAGGAGAGACATCAGCTCGCTTCCCAGGATCTTATCCTCTCTAGTTGATAGAATTTCCAGTATGGCTTTAATGCACCGTTTTCTTTCTGTCTCAGAGAGCCGCACAATGCTTTTTTTCATTGCAAGCAGAGACTCAGTAGATGCACCTAAGTCACTAAACAGATGGATAATGAACAGAAGCTCTGTCATACTGGCTTTCTTTTTTTCCCATTTTTTCTTGCTTATCGCCAGCAGATGCTGTTTTTCTTCAGGCGATAATTCCATTTTTAGCGGAGTGTAATCAGAGTATTTAGATGCTATATCAACATACTGCAAGAATGAATCGATAAACAGAGCTTTGTCAATGTTCTGGATAAATATGGGCACAGTTGTCTCCTGGAGGAATAAGCACGCACTCTCCCATGCCGTAGCTTTCAGAATCTCTGATGCCAGTGTTCCGTTGGATAGCACTGGAAGAAAAACCGACAGCACTGTTTTCAGGTTTGCAGTTGTGTCTATTTTCTTGAATATCCATTTTTCCAAGTACGTGTTTGGAAGAAGCTGGTAAAACTGTTTTAAGAATTTTTTGGAGAAAATTTCACCTTCCTTCTTCTCTTCCAGGCTAGCCAGAATCGAGATGGCGGGCTGCTTTTTCACGAGCTTTCCCCATCTGCTGTCTGTGCTGGCAAAGCCTATAAGCCAGGGCTTGTCCTGGAACAGTGCGACTAAGCTTTCATCGCTTATCAAATTATTGAAGATTATCTCCCCCACTAGCTCAAGCCAATTTGAGATCTCTTCTTTCTCTGTGATGATCTGGTAGAGGAACTCTTCTGGGTACTCGCTGATGATATCTTCTGCTGCTCCTGTTCTTTTGAAGTGCGCGTAGAGTGTTGAAAATCTGTGCGATACTTCTGCTACTTCTTCAGGCTGTATCTCAGTTGGCTTCTCTCTGAATGACTCGATTCTGTCTTTTATCTCGTCTAGCAGATCATGACTCCTGGATATCTGGAAAAGAGTAGACTCCAGTGGCTTGACTATCAAATCTGTTGATTTTTCTTTTACAAGCCTGTCTCTGCACTGCATCACAGAGTCGATCCACTGCCCTATGATCTCCTCTTGTACTTTCTCGCTTTCGAAGAGACTGCATGATACTGCCTCCAAAAACACTACAAAATTAACGGTGTCATTCTCTTCGCTGATGCTGCTCAATGGCTTCAGCAGGATGCTATTCAGTGCTATGGACTTTGCCAGTACTCTGCCTATGTGCACTGCTATGCTTCTGCAGGCAAGAAGATCGTGCGCTAAGTTTTTCTTTTCCAAACTGCTTTTTACCGAGAGATAGAGAATCTCTTGGAGTGCAGGAACTCTCAAAGTGCACACCACCAGATGGTCAAACTCGTACTTATCGATGCGGTATCTTCGTATCAGCCATTCCAGTATAATCTGTGTGTGCTCGTGGTGGGAGTACGGTGCCAGCTCTTCCAAAAACATTTTCATTCTTTTCGAGAGACTGCTGTTCTCTTTTTCAGTCAGCCTGTCTCTTCTTGAGTCTTTGCTTCTGCTATCTGCGAAATATTCAAAGTACTTCTGCGTCTTCTCGTAGAACTTCTCGTGGTATATAGAAAATAGCTCAACGGCCTCTTCCACACGCGTGTAAAAAAGAACATCAGGGTCTTCTCTCCACTCGTTAAAAAGAACAACCTTTCTTTTTTCTGTGGTGCATTGCTCACGCACTTTTTTTAGTTGTTCTGCAATACTCATATGAAAAATTTTACTCTCGATAATTAAATTCTTTAATTTAAAATAACCGCTAATTTCTACTTCTAGCACCCTTTCTCTGCGCACTCTGCACACCACTGCTCACACAGAGAAGCAATGCATGCACATACCCTTACGATGTGGCTGATTTATCTTTACGTCCTCTAAGAATTTCTTTGCTCATAGCCTAAGAGCAATTCATAAGAGGTTGCAGGCCGTATGGTATAGATTTTAAACACACAGAATATACATGAAGATATTCATAAGATCTATGCAGCAGATTATTTTCTCACTAGATCTTCTAATGAAAATACTACTGAGTTATACGGATGAGAAAATAGTCCATTGCAAAGAGTAAAATATGTGCATTTAAATAATTACACAGCAGTCAGATGTTCTCGCAACAAAAACTCTGCTGATTTGAATAAAAAACAAGACTGCACATTCCAAATTTATTCACTGGCTATCATCTTCTGTATGGTGTGCAGAATCTCTTCAGCCTGCTCTCCTATCTTGTCCGTGCTGTCATTTGGTGTCTTGTACACCATCATGTTCTGATGGTTGATTCTGCACCGGAGATCTCCTCGCAGTATCATGCCCTCGACATCGGACAGCATGTACTCCTGCCCCACTCCGAAGATAGATGACATCTGCTTGATCGAAATAGCCTTATAGCTCATGAACAGCTGGTTGTACGACCTTACCTTCATTCTGTACACAAAATAGTCTACCTTGTCAAAGAGATACGCATTGCTTCTCAGCTCCTCTGCAAACTTGCACATACTCACAAATAGTGTGTCGTATTCGCACTTGTCCAAGGACATTAGCAGATCGAGCGCGCTTGGAACATCCTTTGCTGCATCGCACACTTCGCTTGACTCTACAAGCTTGCTCCGAATGCTTTGTCTAGATAGGCCCATGAGGCCGCAGAACAGAGAGTATTTGACGAGCTCTGAGTACGTCATCAGCTCTCCTCCTTCAAAAGTAGAGAGCGCATCGATCAGCAGATTAGACGCTGTGTCGTATTCGCACTTTAGAATGTGGTACAGACTCTTGTACACTTTGAACTTGTTTTTTCTTCCCCAGTCAATGCCCAGCTCAATGATCGATTCAATTTCTTCCATTTTTTTATCTAGCTTCTCTTTCCACCCGAGAAGAATGAGCATCCTCACTTGGGCTGTGCAAATGTCAAATCGAAGCATCAGCGACTTATTGTACTCCATCAGACGCCTCGATGCTTTTGCGAACAGTTCGTACTCTACTTCCTCAGAGTATCTACCTGCCAGCTTGAGAAGGTCTTCCTCTGGGAGATCATTCATGTCCACGTCTATACTTTCACCAGAGGACAACTCAGTGCGGGGGAGAATTCCTCTCTCTTCGTACTCTCTCTGCAGTCCCGTCATTTTGTTCCTGCTTAAATAGTCAACTAAAACAAGAGAGTCCTCCAGGCCTTTTTCAACTTTGAATAAAATATCATAGGCCTCCAGTGTGGGCTTCTTAAAACTATAATCCATTTTTTATTCAAACATTCTTGTTTATTTATAGAATAATTTTAAATTCATTAGAATCCGCTCGTAAATATCTGTGTAGAAAGATGTAGAGTGTAAGTGTAAGAGTGTTGAATGTATCAGGTATTTATTGCTAGAAAAAGTAAAGCATGCTCCCAAGTCCTCGAAGACCACTTTTGAATTTCTTTGTGCTGTATGCATACATGAAGAACACGAACGCAGCGAGCTCTATTAAAGTAATTGGCAGTCTGAGGATGTACATCCAGCTTCTGCAGATCATAACAGCGAATGTGCTAGCCAAATAGGCTATGCTGTATACGAGCATGTCTTTTGCGAAAATGTTCTTGAAGAATGTCTTGAATCCGCTGAAGAAGCTGAGAATGACGAGAACAAATATCGAAAACATCGAAAAGTTCCATCCAAACGCCTCTGGTGTGATGGGCAGAGAAATAAGAGACATTACTGCTCTGAAAAAGAAGAACATCGAGAGCACGGCAGAGATGAGCATGCATCCAGCCTTCTGCTTTCTCGACAGCCCAAGAGTCTCCAGCAGAGAGCTTTTCTCTGCAAAGAAGTCTGCGTACGTGAACGGCAACACCTCTTCTCTCTTCTTAAAATCTTTTGCTAGTTTTAGTGTGTCCAATGCTCCCTGCATTGTCTTGTTGAAATTCATAGTTTGAAAATTTGCAAAACTTAAAAACAAATAAATAACCAATCATAAGATAAGAATAAAACAGAAAGCATTTGGTCTTTTAATGTAGATAGTGTGCGCTGCAATATCGCCTTACTTCTGGACCATGTATCCTATGACCAGGGCTGCTACTAGAGCCACTGCGCTAATTACCGTCTGCAGAGCAATTGAAGATCCAAATCGGCCTATGATGTGCAGCAGCATTATATTTGCAATAAAACATATCGAAAGAATGAGAACGTGCGTTGGCTGGAGAGTAAGATAGGATGGCTTTGTGGTGAGGAAAGATTTGATCGCGGTGTTTCGGGTGCCTGCGAGTGTTTTGCTTTTTACTGAAAGTTCTTTTTTCATTTGGGAACAAAAATATTTTACTATTTAACTCTTTAATTAAAAGAGCATTTTGCGCTTATACTCTCCACTGCCTCTATCACATCTCCACTGAATGCCATGGAAAAAGTTCTTCTGCAGCAGTTATCGTGCTGAAGGTGTAATAGATACATAATTAGTCTTGCTTTGATACTTTTGTGGTTATTTGATAGCTTTATTGTTAAATAGATAGTAAGAGTGGCTGCAGTCTTCACACATGCTGCAGAGCTTGAAGATTGCAGCAACCTTTCTTTTCTTACATGGTAGAGTGTGGTGGCCTTTACTTTGTGCATCTTTCCAGATGTTTTGTGAAGACAACGCTATTTACTTGAGTATTGCACACCTTGCACTGTATTCTGATCATTCCCTGCTTTCTTTTCTTTATTTTTCCCAAGTGTTTTAGCTCGCTGCTCAGCTCAGTGTTTATTATTGTGTATGCTATTTTCTTGATGATGTTTTCCATGAAAATTAATTCAAGAATGCACGAATGCTAAAAGTGTTCAATTCCTGTTTATTTGGCAGATATACCATCACAAATTTAAAATAGATAGTGTGACCAGAAGGCTCTTCTGTGTGTGATGGGGTGGTTCTCTGTGCTGCCTCTGCTTTAATCAAGGCACAGAAGAGGTTGTGCCAATTCTTCTTTTTCTCTATTTTCTCTTTTGCTTTTTACATTCTCAATGAAAGTGCAAATACTTGGAAATATTGAAAATGAGCTGAAGAATGCGCTGAGCAGCAGCCTGAGCAGACACAAAAACATCAAAGACGTATCCGATGAAATAGGAAAAGAAGTGGGGTATTTAAACGACACACAGATAGAGTATATAAAGTACAGCCCAATAATGAACCAAATGTTTAGCACACCAGCCATCATAAAGCTGAAAAGATCCAATGTTAGACACACGATCAATGCATCTCTCTCCAACAAAAAGCCCGTGCTTAAGTACAGCGGAGTTGCGCATAACATACTCCCCAGTCTCTTTGGCTACAACAGAGTCTCTGTGGAGAGCAATCTTCTTTATCTGAAGAGCACTGTTTCTCTTTTTAGAATAAACCGCTCTTACGGCCAAAAGACAGAAACAAAAAAGAAAACAGGAGTAGTAGACGCGCTAGCTAGTATTAATAAAAATGTACGCAATTCTCTATTGATCAACTATGTAAATGTGGAAGCACAGATTGACAAAATAAAAAGATCATTTGGCGTGGAGTATGCCATAAACAGCGCAATGAAGATAGGAGTAGAAGCTGAAAAAAAAGACGGCCAAATAAACAGCAAAGCTGAAATGTCTGCGAACCCTGTAGACCACAAGTACTCGAAGGTCATAGCCACCGCAGGAGTCTACAGAGAGCACAAGGAGTGCACAGCCCTGGAAAAAAAAGAAGTTATGGATGCAGTTAAATCAGAATATAAAACAAAAGACTCTTACGATTACAACGCAAAGCTAAGTCTGTACTTTAAGTTTGTATATCCTATCATGGATGCAAAGGCTTTGTGCCAATCGATAGAAAGCAAACTTGGCTCCAAGAAAGCAGGGCCTATAGCATATATCCAAAGCCTATTCAGAGGAAAAACATCTGCACAAAAAACAAGCAGCTGGCTTACGCACTACTTCCAGCAGTCTACGATGCACCTTCAAGGAGAAGTAGAAAGCTGCAAAAAAGTTGGAGTATTCACAAAAGAAACAACCAGTACGGCAAAGGCACTGGGCATGATAAAGTATGCTATAAATAACTATGGAGTGATGGGAGGCATTTTGGTAAATATTGAAGAGAGCCCTCTACACAGCACACCTTTGGCAAAAAGCATTAGCCCGCTGCTGGGCCTCAGCTATATCCCAAACAGTTCTATCATCGACAGTGCAAGTATATTTTGGCCCTGGGATAGCATAAAAAAGAAAAACGGTATTCTCAACAAGCTGTACGCCTTCGAAATCAACATATCCAAGGAGTATTAAACCATCTCGCTTAAAAGAGTTCTAACTGTAAAATAAAAACTATCTGATTAGTTGCCTATTAACAGACTTTATCAACTGTAAAGCACAAGATTTGCTTTTTGCATCGGCTGTGATTTTTTAGCACACATGCATTTTACAAAAAGATTGCGCTGGTGTGCACAAAAATAAAGAGTTTTACATTGCTCCTTGGACATTCCAAATTTTTTTAATTTAATTAGTATTTTTACTCTCTTCTGGCACTTTCAGAGGACTATGGCACGCCCTAAAAAAGAAGGATCAAAAGGCAAAGAAATGAGATTAAAACTGCCTGCAAGAGTTGAGGATTTAAGAACAAATAATAAGGCTATCTTTCCACCGAAGACCAGTACACTGATGGAATACATCAAAAACAAGCTCTATTTTGTTGTGGCACTGTTTAAAAACCTTTACTTCATTATAGTGGGGGATAAAGCGTGTGATCCAAATAACATCAAGTGTCTAAAACTAATCATAAAAGAGGCTGTGAAGATAAGAATGGAACAGAGGTCTGCAAACACAGATGGTGCTGTAGACACGGATGTTGTTATAGACACGGGTGGTGCTATAAACACAGATGTTGCTTTGCAGGAAAATAAAGACGAAAAAAAGAATGCTGATTCTACTGATGCTCCTCAAAAAATAGATGAAAACACTGGCAATCATCAATATAGCACTAGCACAATGAGGTCGGATAAGTTTAGAGATTGTGTATTGATCTCTAAACATTTGCAAATAAGACACACTGAAGATCAGACAAAAAGCCTAATTAAAAGATCACAGGGACCAAAATTCAACCCGGCAAAAAGAGAACAGATGGAAGAAGCGAATTTGCAAGTGCCGCTGGATATAAATGTGCTGCAGATCGTTTTTACCCTTATTTTCATTTTTATAACTCTAAGCGCGATAATCTGGTGGATGGTGTTCCTGGTAAAAATAATCTTTATTAACCCGCCCCCCAAGCTGGAAAAGCTAATAGTCTCTGAGCTGACCAAAGAGCAGAAGGAAGTGTTGAACAGATACAACAATCTGTACAGTCCAGACAATACAGGCAATCCCAGCAATAAAAGTGCGCAAAAGTACTACGAGCAGTACTTGCACGATAATATAAACTAGCATTAAATTCAAAGTAAAGATCGAATATCACCGCTGCTACAACTCAATAAATATAGTATAATGATCGCAGCATATTTTTCTCATTTTCTGTGCTTCTTTTTGCTGGCTAGACTATGCAGCTATCTTCTCTCTTATAACTCTGCTAATTTTTATGCGTATAATCATTGAGATGTATAGGATAGCTGTATTGTTTTACAGCTATTTTCTAAATCGCATTTCTTTTGTACATGTGATGGACACTCTAGCACTGTGCAATAAATAGAATGAAATTTACTAAATATTTTTATGGTAAAAGAGAACAAAAATACTCCGAATGTTCTGCAGTGGATAACATACGGCGCCACTGCATCAGCTGTCCTGTACGGGATATACAAATACATAATGCACGACAAAATAACGCCTGAGCGCTTGAAGGAAGAGGGAAATGCACACTTTCTTTCAAAAGACTATGCGGGAGCGCTGAAGAAATACACTGATGCTCTGGAGCTGATTGAGAGACTGGAAAACAGCGGAGGACTAGGAAAAAACAGCGAATATAAAGTAAAAATAATCAACAACATAGCACAGGTTCATTTTGTGATGAAAAACTACAAATTGGCGCAGGAATTCACAGAGGCTGCGCTGAGCCTCAGCCCCACACACTATAACAGCTTTAAAAGGCTGGCAAAGCTGGAAGAAATAAACGAAGGATACGGCGATGTTAAAGGCCTGGCTGTAGTGACTGCCTATCTAATATTAGAGAAACACTGCAGAAAAGAAAAAGAAACAGATGAAAAACCCAAACAAACCGATGAGAAGGCAATATCTGAGTGCAAAGACAGCATGCAGGAGATAAAAGTGCTAAGCAATAAGAACGACGCCGAGACATTCACACCAAGTAAATGGGACGATGTGCTGAGCAAAAAAATAGAACAGCTTTCGAACTCTAAATCATCGCAGATCAAAGAAGATGGGAGCTACAGCGTGTCTTTTGTGAAACTAGAAGAAGTGCTGAGCATTTTTAAGCAGGCCATACAAGACCCCTGCTTTGGAGAGCTTGTAGAGTCTGATAAAAATATCATTAAATGGGTGAACACAAGAAACTACACTGCGCTTGTTGACTATCTAAACAGAGAGCACCCATCAAGATACACAGCAAGAGCCATGTTTATCGCAGGGAACATAAGATACATACAGAACCGCATCCCTGAAGCTATTTCTCTTTTTGAGCACACCTCCACAGTGTACAGCGATGTTCTAGCCATATACATAAGAAAACTGAAGAACATTGGCACGGAAATAGACGAAGAAAAAGCCCTGAAAATAATGAACGTAAAAGACCCCATTATCAGGATGTATCTTGCACAGATGCACCTGGCAAGCAACAACATGGGGCACTATCTAGCGAGTTTAATCGATCTGGAAGCTGAAGGATCCATTTCTCTTCCATTCATAGCAAATATAAAGTCGCAGTACATGCTGCACGAGTACAAGGAGGCCCTGAGCACTCTTAAAAAGGCGCTGGGTTTATTCCCCAAGGATGTGAACATGCTTTGTGTAGGCGTTGAAGTGCTATCGCAGGAAATCAACAAGATCGAAACAGAAGAGGAGATAGACGATGCTTACATTGAGAAAAACGGAAAGTACAAAGAGACATACACCATTTTAGCAGACATTCTGTCCAAACTCAGCAAAAAAGAATTTGCAAACTCGCCCAGAGGAACATTCTTCTGCTACATTGGAAACAGCGCCCTTAATCGACACCAAACAGCCGATGCACTTCTAAATAAGGCAATTGAGCTAGACCCGTACAACAACACGCTTTTGATACAGCTCGGGCAGTACAAGATAAACTCAGGCGACTTGCTGGGATTTGATCTTTTTGAAAAAGCTGCCAAGCTATCTTCTGAGGCATCTCATGAAATATACAAGATGCTCTACACGTACAAAAGTATCTATGCTGTGCAAGAGTACTATCCCCATATCTCGATGCTTGCAGTAAATAACTCACAAAACAGCTCGTCATAGCACCAAACAATATTAACTAGACAAAAATATGTGAATTTGCACAATGTTCAGAAGTGCACATAATAAATGACCTTAATACTATCTTGCATTTTTATCCTCAGTCTTAATAATAATTTTTATTCTGCAATTCACATCCTGTCATGTAATTTCAACCAAGGAAAAATATTCATATAACTGAAAAAAGAATAAAAATGACTAATGCACACTTTCTAGTGCTATCTATAGTAGTGAATGAGAGCTAATAGATGAGTTAATAACTGCAGAAGAAAGATGTCTGGTTTGTTTGTTTTTAAACTCTTTCTTTGAAAAGATATTCTCGGGTTATATTTGCAAATAAACACTGCAATGGAAATTCGATCCCACTTAAAACAACTTGATGGGTAGCTGAGAAAGAAACCAATGGAAACCCCTGTCTTTCCATATTCTGTCACAATAATAAACAAACACTTTCTTCATAAATATTGTGCTTGGGAAATTATTTATGTACACGCTGACAAAAACTTTTATTGCCTCAACATCGGTGCCGCAAAAAAACACTTTCTCTGAGATAAAGGAAAAGCTTGCCACAGGAGAGAAAGATCTCATAATGGATGCCTTTCACTCGGTCTCAGCAAGAGGTCTGCAGGACAGAGAGAAAGCGCAGATATTCCCACACGTGCTAAGCCTCATAGGCCACGACTCCATCGAGGTCAAGTGTGCTGCATACTCTTTTGTTCTTCGCACTGTAAAAGGCGACCCGTCTCTTCTGGTTCTCGCAGTAAACACAGTTATGCAGGAAATAAAAGAAGATTTTGCGCAGACAACTCCCTCGAGTGCTCTGAAGGTGTCTCTTGCTTTTGATTTTGTTTCAAAGATCTCCGATGCTGACTTTCTGAACCATTTTGCCCACAGGATAGAAAAGAGCTACACTGCGCGCTCAGATATTGTCAGAAAGTCTGCTCTACTGGCTGCCCCTGCTCTGTTCAAAGCGTTCAAGGAAACAAAAATTGAAAGCATCAAAGAGTCTCTTCACGAGCCGAGTCCTGTTGTCCTTGGCGCAGCAATCAGTGCGATCATCTCCATTGAAAAAAATGCGAAAAACACTTTTACTGAAAGCGAGCTGGTTTTTTGCTTCAGAGTCCTCTGCAGAAACAGACAAAACATCGAAGAGAGCTACGGCAATTTTGCGCTTCTTTTTACTGATCTCTGCAGAATACTTAGAGGGTTCTCAAACGACGAGGTGATGGAAATGGCCGCACTTTCGATGGAGTTTCTTCCGCTCTTTGCCCTAAAAGAGCTGTCCGATGTGGACTCAAAATCTTTTTCTCCGCTTGTAGCCGAGAGAATAGCCAGTGGGTTAATAAGCTACATGGGAACACCGTGTAAAACAGATGCGCTAGAAAGCATTCTCCATCTTCTGCGCGTGCAGAACGTAAAACTGGAAGTCGATCCGTTTTTGATCAACTGCGAAGACACAAAAAAAGAGAAAATCTTTAAGCTGCACATTCTCTCTCTTTTGGGCAGTAACGAAGGCTTTTCTGAAATGGTTTCTCTTGTTCGAGACCGAGAGTGCGCGTTCCACGCCGTCTGTCTTCTCTTGAAAACAGGGGCTCTGGAAGACGAGCACATACTGACGGGCTTCCAGCACAGCCCAACCTCCATGCTGCGGGCTATCTACACAGAGCATCCTCTCCCCGAAAAGTTTTCTTCCGTGATCGCGTCGATCTTGGCAGAGATGTCCAATGTGTTTGAGAAGGAGGCCTTCCTCTTCCTTTCTGGATACTATCTGAGCAGCGTACCTGAAGAGGCCAACCGCATTAAAAAAATAAGAGGGTATTCGGACCGAGCTCTGTATGGAAAAGAAGAAGAAAAAGAAAAGTCAGAAGAGCACTTGGAAGAGTATTTATATTTTCTTCTAAACATGTACACCCGCGGCATTATAAGCAAAGAAGAATGCACACAAGAAGCACAAATGACCTTTGCAGAAGAGCCGTTCTTGTTTAGCAAGTTTGCACACCTGATCGATCTTCCAGACAGAAAGCATCTGCTGGACCTGATAGCATACAAAAGAGTGCTGCACAAGATCTCAAGAATTCCCTAGTTACTAATCACAATCTAATAAATATCGTTTTATTATGCATCTGTTTTCTTAGAATTATTCTCTGCATATTACTTAAATTCTCTTAAGCTAAAAAGCTGTAATGTTTAAAAGTTTTTGTATGTGTAAATTTATAAAAGAAATTGTATACACTTTTTATTCCAATGGAGTTGCAATTTTTTTAAAACCAATAGGTTACTCATGAGCGAGTATAATATGCTGATATAACTTGAAAAGAGTGGAGAAGCATTGCTATAGCTTGAGATAAGTTCTATCATCATGGCTTATGCCCATAGGAATGGATTTTTTGAATATTAAAAAAAGAGCATTTGCTACTGCAAATAGTACGGCGCTTTTTACCAGCATACTCTTCTTCTTTTCTTTGCTGCTGTACACATTGAAGAAATTGAGGGCAATTCTAGAACCCATCAATAAAAACATTACTATGGAGAGAAGGTTTATAAACACCAAATGAATGATGTGTATGGTGCTGCATAGCTGGGATAAGAGATAGAAGTTAATGTACGCCAATGAAGTAATGACAAGAAACAGCAGCTCAATAAAAAATATAAGCAAGTGCACACTTCTGTCTACATAAACAGCCCACACTCGGTAGATGTAGTTGCCATACAGCATTTCCACAATGTGTTTATATCCAAATTGCACCCCATCTGCTAGAAAGAGGCAATACACACAGGAGAGCATAAACTTGAAATACGCTGGAACTATGTTTAAGTAAAAAAGGTCAACAGACGCAAAGAAAATGAACAACAAAAGCAGAGAAACAAATTTAAAAAAAAGCAGAGGAACTATAAGATGGTACATCGCAATTAGAAAGACCGTGTGTGTTCTATTAGACTTGCTAAATAGAGTGTGCAGCGGACAGTGAGTTACCCTGTGCAGATCAGAGCATGGGCGATTTGCTGATAAAAAACTGCAGAAAAATGAAAAAACACAGTCCATCTGGACACTGTGCCAGGAGAGCCTCAGCGTAGTGCGCAGTGTGCTATACACATTGTACCCCATCAAAAACACAAGGGCATTCCACACGTTTCTGTATCTGTATCTCAAGCCTATGCCTATGTAAGATTCCAAAAAGTTCATAGAATGTTTTTTTCGTGCATATTTAAGACAGATCAAAAAGACCAGAAAGTCTAATTCATGGCGAGCAGTGCTTTCTTATGTTTTATTCGAGAATAACCCAAGGATAAAAATAAAACTCTTAAAATGCTGATTTATTGATTAGTTTCTCTGTGCTGTTCTTTCCTTCTTCTTTCTATGAATAAGTAGGAGGAGTGGCAGAAATCTATTGCATCTTTCTCTAGAGCATATGCTAGTTTAGCCTGTGCATATAGAAAAGCATTAATACGCTTTCTTTCTTATGTGCTATGCTAGCTAACTCCAACAAATCTTCTAATGATAATATGCAGTATTATGCTGTTAGTCCAACAATAGTGTGGAGCATGATAAAGAGAGAGGAGAATGGCTTGTCCATCTTAGAGTTCTGCAGGTGTCTTGTAATAAACTTTTTGAACACTGCGGCTCTAAAACCAACATATACAAGAATTATGGCAATTTTACTCCAGAATCTAACGGCTTCTTCATTCTTTCCAATGGCAGAAAGCGTGGCGTGCGAAGAGCTTGAAAGCATTTTAGTTGCCGAGACCACAGCATCAATGATGTATGGGGTGGCGTGCTCCATGGATATTTTAGAAACATACGCGATCAAGAAGAACTGCAGCAAAAAGAATGTCTCGTAGGCAGCGGATCTAAAGATGTCGCTGTTTTTGCTAGTTTCAGAGGCCTCTGATGCGCCGGCTTTTTTTGATTTTGATGCTTTTGATGCTTTGCTGCTCTTTTTGTTGAGCACGTCTTTGGCTAGAGACTGTATCTTTAGCAAAACGCTCTCTATCATACTCATTATCATGATCAAAAATCTTTTTATAATTGACTGTGGCTCTGTGTGTGTTTTCTTCTGTTCAGTGCTAGCGTTCATTGTGTCTGCAAAAATTTTACTTAATTTAAATAGTTTGATTTTGCAGTGGCCAAAAGAAGTTGAAAGAGTTTTAATAAAATTTATCTCAGAATTTATTTAGTTGAAGGCATATAATACCTGCGCAGCAGAGTTTAAGTAGACATTTTGCTGTTTTTCTGCTTCAAAGCGATGGATCATAAATACTATATCAAGTACAACATGATAGAATCCTTTTTTAACGCTAAAGAAAGCAAGTAGAGCCAAGGAAGCAGTTGTCATCAGCAGAGCAGTGACTAAAAATATGCTGTATAGGAAGAGTGCAATGTTTGATCTAGCGGACCGTGTGTTTTTCTTTTGGCTCTTTTTCATTTTGAAAAGCTTGATAAGCTCGGCTGTGCAGAAAACTGGAATAAATAGGAGTATTGCGCCAGCAGAGACAATGGATATTGCTCTGGCATATGTGGTTGTGTAGTCTAATCTGGAGAATGCAAATGTGATCGTGTTGTACATCTGTCTGCTTATGAATAGAATGCTAAAAACAATAGTCATTATGGCAACAAAGGGGATGTCCATTTTAGGACGCTGCATGTGTCTTATGAAGAACTTGCTGAATATGTAGAATCTGAAAAAGGTGTATCCAAAGATCATAGCTATTCTGGTGTAGGCGCTGGCAGGAAACTCGTACTTTCCAAGCAAAGAGGTGCTAGAGTATGGCGGGTTTGAGAACACTCTGAGCGCTGGAATTATTGCTTCAACTATAAACGAAAAAGCTTGATCTAAAAAGGCCTTGAAAAAAGAGCCGATTAAGACAAATAGAACCCAAACAAAAAACTCATAGGCAATGGATTTAAAGATGCTGTATCTGTTAACAGCGGTTTCAGAAGCTTCTACTGGTTTATCTTTCTCGGATTTGGACTTTGCAGACTTGCCCTTTTTTGGCGCTGCACTGCTCTGTTTCTTTGATAAGTCTTTAACCAATGACTCTATCTTTAGATAAGAGCTTTCTATTCTGTCAACTGGCATGGTGAAAATTCTTTCTAGAATTGTGTTTGGCTCTGTGTGTGTTTTCTTCTGTTCAGTGCTAGCGTTCATTGTGACTGCAAAAATTTTACTTAATTTAAATAGTTTGATTTTTGTGTAGAAAAAGCTAAAATTTTTAGATCATATCTGATGTCTTTTGAAGTGTACAGATACTTTTTTGTCTCTCCAGAGAAAATAAGAGAATTTTTTAACTTTTCAAGTGTGCGCCAAAATCAAAGATATTTTAGACATCTATACTCCACAGAGCACAGCACACGCTACAAGTTATAAAAGATCCGTTCTTGCTACAAAGCGATGGAATATAACGTATATACTGCTCTGTGCACTAGAAGTGGCAAACAACAAGAGGTATATATGATCATCATCTATGCACAGCGCAGAATGAGTTCAGAGATAATGCGCTTTATTTATCTTAGAATTCTACACACAGATGGATTGCGAAGTATGAAAAGTTTCAATTGTTCAATAAATTACTATTGCTCAGAGCCAATGAAAAAGTTTGCACAGAGTGTTTAGGGATTGCGACATCCCAGGACTTTAAATAGTGAATTCTATTTTTGCAATTTAATTTTCAAGAATGGAGAATGAGGATGTTGATATTAAAAGTGAGCTAGAGAGGGGGCTTGGGCCAGAGTACATATCTTTTAAAAACACAGGATACTCTGAAGAGCCGTACATAGAGGGATGGGCGTCTGTTCAAATGGCCAACAGAATATTCGGGTACAGCGGGTGGTCATCGCAGATTTTATCGATAGAGCCAATCAGCATCGAGGAAATGCCAGAGGGAAAAGTGACAGTAACCGCCAAAGCACACGTAAAAATTATCTTGAAAGACGGCACATTTCGAGAAGACATTGGCTTTGGGCTCGCAGAGAGAATCAAAGGCATAGGAAAGGCGAAAAAGAATGCATACAAGTCCGCTGTTACAGACGCAATAAAAAGATCTCTCAAACAGTTTGGAAGAGCACTGGGATCGTGCTGCAATGACAAGAATTACATAAAGCACATCAAAAGAGTCAGAAAAATAGAAGTGGGAATCGATGACTCTTCGCTGATCAGGCCAAACAGCAAGCCGCGGACTATTCCCCGGGAGAGAATGGCAGCGCGCGAGGAGAATGCAAGAGTAAAAAAACAAAACATTGGAATAAGCTGCATAGAAGCAGAGAGCGCAAAAAATAATAGAAGCACAGTAGAGAGTAAAGTGGCAACTACAAAAAACAAAGAAAGCGAGCATGCCCAGCCACTAAGAAAAAATTCAGAAGGTTTCAACAACCACCCCCAAGATATCGAGCAAAATCTGTCATTTGATCAAAATCTTCAGGCCATTGATGATATCTCAACCGAGTAAATAAACACTGCGATTGTAAAAAATTGTTCACTCGAAAGTTTAGAAGAAGACTGAGTGAGTATTATTTATCTGTTATATATGAACAATAAATTTTAATTATAATTATGGCGAAAAAGAAAGGAGGAAAGAAAGCATGCGAGGACATGTATGAAATGTACGCAGAGATGGTTGAAGACCAGGTTTCTGAAGAGGTTTTTGAAGAGCCTGAGCCGGCGCCAGTGCAGGCCGTTGAAGCTCCGGCTGTTTCGGAACAGAAAGCAATTGCAAGCAAGCTGGAAAGACTGACGATGCAGCCGAAAGTTCAAAAGCCGAAGACAGAAATCAAAGTGGAAAAAACAAAAGAAATGGAAACTGACTACAGAAGCCCAATCTGCTGCATTCTCGGGCACGCAGACACAGGAAAAACAAAAATACTTGATAAGATAAGAGAGTCCGAGGTGCAGCTGTCAGAGGCAGGAGGCATAACGCAGCAGATCGGAGCAACGTACATCCCCATAGCAGAGCTGGAGAAGAAGTACAAGATAAAATCAGATAAGCTGCCAGGCATTCTGGTGATAGACACGCCGGGACACGAGGCCTTTTCGAATCTCAGATCGAGAGGGTCATCGATGTGCAATATTGTCGTGCTAGTGATAGATATTATGCACGGATTGGAGCTGCAGACAAAAGAAAGCATTGAGATTCTGAGAAGCAGAAAAACCCCGTTCATCATCGCGCTGAACAAAATAGACAGAATAGCAGGATGGAAATCAGGAGACACGCCGTTCTCCCTGAAAGACCAGAGCAAAGCTGCAAAGCTGGAGTTCAAGGATAGATACGAGAAGATCGTGCTGGATCTGGCAACCATTGGGCTTAATTCAGCAATCTTCCTAAAGAATCCAAACCCCAAGGCGTACGTGAATATCGTTCCTACATCAGCAGTGACGGGAGAAGGCATTTCAGACATGCTCTATGTTCTCCTGAATCTCGTAGAGACAAATCTCCTGAAAAGAGTCAAATTTGAAGAAACCGTGCAGTGCATGGTTCTTGAGTCAAGATCCGAAGAAGGAAAAGCTGCATCAATCGACGTGATTCTGTCCAATGGAATATTGTCGCTTGGAGACAGAATTGTAGTGTGCACGCAGAATGGAGCTGTAGACACGACAATCAAGCAGCTCCTTACGCCAAACCCCATGAAAGAGACAAGAGTTAAATCGAAGTACAAGGAGAATAAAAGCGTAAAGGCTGCCATTGGAGTGCGCATAGTAGCACCAAAGCTAGAAGGAGTGCTGGCAGGAAGCAAGCTATCCGTTGTTAAGGACGAGAGCGAGATAGAGGCGATGATAGAAGAGGCTGATGTGCAAATCAGAGAAACAATTCAGAACTTCATATCGGGAGACAAACAGACAACATCCGGGAGCATTTTTGACGTTGTGGGAGAAGATGGAATCCATGCGCAGGCAAGCACGCTGGGTGCCCTCGAGGCTCTGATATCGATCCTTAAAAAGGCGGATATCCCCATACGAACCGTTGGTGTAGGGAGCATATCCAAAAAAGACATTATGAAGGTTTCTACGATATCAGAAAGACACCCAGAATATGCGACCATGCTTTGCTTCGATGTGGTGCCATCGCACGAAATGCAGCTGGTGGGGAAAGAGCTGAAAGTTAAATTTTTAACGGCTGAAATCATTTACCACCTGACAGAGAAGTACAAAAAACACATGGAAGAGTTCTGGGAAATGGCAGAGGAGCATTTGAAAGATAAGATTGTTTTCCCGTGCATTTTAACAATAGTCCCGGGATGCGTGTTCACAAAGAGATCGCCGCTGGTGCTGGGGGTAAAGGTGCAGGAGGGCGTGCTGAGGCTGGGTACTCCTCTTATAGTAATGCGAGATGGCGAAATCACAAGAATAGGAAAAGTAACGAGTATATTAGAAGATGTGAAGACAAACCCAAAGAACGACAAGATAAAGGCGGGAGGAAAGGCGTCTATAAAAGTAGAAGTATCATCGACACAGCAGCCGATCATCGTGGGAAGGAAGCTCTTTGAGACAGACCAGATAATAAGCAGACTGACAAGAGAGTCTATAGACCTGCTGAAGGAAAACTTTAAAGACGCGCTGAGCAAAGACGACTGGATGGCCGTGATCAAAATCAAAAAGATTTTAGGTATTTTATAATTTTCAAACCTGCATAGAAATAAATATAAACACTTTAAGCCTCCGCTTTACATCTGCCAAAGAGCCAGAATGAAAAACATTCACTTTTATTTTCATGCACAGAAACAGAGCCAGAAAATATTTGCTAAGACCATAAGTCATATATTCTACTAGCAGAATCATTGAAAGATCTGTGCATTGATGCTCATCCATCAGAAAAAGAAGATAAATGAAATCTCTTGGATGAAACTCGTACATGCAATGAATAGATAAACTATGCGATCTTTCTGATTTACTAGTGCACTTACACGCTAAAAAGCTCGAGACCAAACAGAATTTCATTTAATTTTTTCTGCGCAGTCTGAAAATGTCAAGAGAAAAAGAAGTGTTCAGAGTTAAATTGTTGACACCCAATGCAACCTGTCCCAAAATATCAACGAGGCTAAGTGCAGGGTATGATTTGTACGCACAGGAGGATGGAAGTATAGAGGCAGGGCAGCGTAGGAAGGTTGATCTGGGATGCTCCATTGAAATACCAGAAGGATACTACGGACAGATATGCTCAAGATCAGGGCTATCGTTCAAGTACGGGATCATGACCATGGCTGGAGTGATTGACGCAGACTACAGGGGAGAGCTGAGTGTTTTATTGTACAACGGAGGAGACAGGGCATTTTCTTACGCAAAAGGAGACCGAATTGCGCAGATGGTAATAAACAAAATATTCACTGAGCAGCCCGTTGTTGTAGAGAGCATTAGCAGCACAGAAAGATCATCTGGCGGCTTTGGATCGACTGGAAATTAAAATAGAAATAAAAAGTATGCATTTCCTAAAGTAGAATACTGATCAGCTTACATTAAGACAATTCTTTTCAAAATATCTCTGCACACAAACACTACAGTTACTGCATTGAAGCATAAATATACTCTATTGGATGATCTATCAAGTTAGTCAGTTGTGCTGAGGTAAGAATGATAGTTCTAAGACTCTAGATAAAACAGGTATATCAGTTATACTATGGATAAAGTGCTAAACAAGAGAGATAGCACTCTAAATGAGTCTATTAACTTAGATTAGTATGTTTTCAACAGTGCTAATATTTTGATGGAATATTTGTAAGATCTGTCTATGCATATCAATAGATTGTTCATATTCTGCTGTTCTTTCGGTGTTTATGCTCTTTCTCAAGCCTATGCTTAGCTCTATGGAAAATACTTCATTGCAGTACCGCAGATTTAGACGCAAGTTTATAATTTCAAATATTTTATTACAAACATATTTATGAACACTTCTAGTAAAAGACTTAGCAAAGCACTTTCGCTTATTTCATCCTACCTCACTGTGCTGGTTATAGCCATCTCCATAAGCTCCTTTCTGATGAACAGAGAAAAAGGAAACTGCAGGCCTGTTTTACACTCAGCCACAGCATCATCCATTGTATTTACGCCAAACTTAGACCTCACAAGCAAAATGAACTACAATGTGAAAGAGGCATACATCTATCTGGTCCACAAAACAAACGTGAAGGGAATTGACGTAGAGAAGGTTGTGTGGAGCACGCTTGCAAAGACCAGCAAAACATACACGCTAAACCACAGAGAGTTTGGAAGCTCAGACGACTACACGCGCCCGCTGTTCCAGGGATCCTTCCATCTAAAGGGAACATACTTTCCGTACATAGGATTTATAAAAAATGTAACATTTGCAGAATTTTCATCACTGCGTTCATAATAAAGAATGGATTTATGCATTATAGGTAAGTTATTTTTGCGTCTAACAGAAAGGATTAGGAGGATTAGGATCAACAATTGTAAATCATTTGGCTTGTTCAAGCAGCATAGACATTCGAAGAATCTTTCTCATTGACATAGATAGAGTTGAGCTCTGCAACAGCTCAAATCAGCTCTATGCAGAGACAGATGTTGGAGAGTACAAAGTCAATGCAACAAAAAGAAGGCTTACAGAAGCAGGGTTCGCAGGAGAGATACACACACACATATTGGATATAAACAATCCAAAGGAAGAACTGGAGACACTTTTGTTTGAATGCGATGTGTACATCTCTGCACTGGACAGCTATCAGAGCAGAGTAAATTTCTACTACCACATTGTGCAGGAATCGAAGAACAGGAATTTGCTATACATTGACACGGGAACAGAACGGTTCAAAGGCCACTGCTTTTTTGTCAGAGGAAAGAAGCCTTGTATATACTGCATAAAGTGGCTGTTTCCTGCTCCAAAAAAAGTGCCTCCCATGTGCTCCATACGATCAGAAATCCCAGAAGAAGTGACAGAGGAAACTAAAGCTGCTTCAGTGATGAGCATTCTACAGAGATATTTGGAAGATGAAGATAGTGCATATGCAGAGACAGCAAAGGAGTACAATAGAAAGTACAAGCCAGAAATAGAAATAACGGAATTTGAGGTAAAAAAGATACAAGAGGGCGTGCAGCCGAACACTCCTGCAGTTTCGTTTATTATAGCAAATATAGTAAGTCTTGTTATCAGGAAAAGCCCAAAAGGAAACTTCATTTTTTATTCTGGTGACCGTGCTCCTGTATTTCAAATGCATCTTCTGTGTCCCGATCCGTCTTGCTTTCTTTGTTCTGAATAAACTCTGAGGACCTGCAGTTATTTACGTATATAGAGATTATTTCTTCTTCTAGCTTTAAAACATCTTGCTGCTCGTTGTCTATGATAATGCAATTCGTGCTCGTCTTTTCAGCTATTTTCAGAGCTATTTTTTCAACGGTTTTTATGATGATCTCCGATGAGAAGTGCTCTAAAAATGGATACGAAAGAGCGTCTGTCAGAACAATCCATGCAATGCTTCTTACCCTGGAGGAGTATCTTTTATTTGTGAGAGCAGCCCACAGTATCTCATGCAAATCCAAAAAGAAAAAGTTAAACTCAATCAGAGAACAAATGATTACTTCTGTTTGCAGAAGAGACTGAGAAGACGCCTCCCTGTACAGACTGTGCTCCGCGTGTGTGAACTGCATGATTATTTTTTCATTTGCAACTATTTTCCGCACTCCTTCGTTGTTCAGCGGGTATCCTTCTGCTATGTGTGCTTCTGCTATTATTTTGGAGATCTGCCGAGAAGACCCCGCTACTTTTTCTGCAATGTCTAGCAGTCCTACCAGCAGACAGCTAAGACTATCAAATCCCTGCACGTTTCCTCGCATGTACAGCGAATATACTATCTTGTAAAATATTTCAATCCCCACGGAAATGGTCCCCTGATTGTACAAAAAACTCTCTCCCTTTTTCTGTATCTCTCCAACGACAAATCGCACGTCTTTACTTCCGCTAATAGAAAACAACTCTTCTTTGCTGTGCATAAAAATAAAACCCAACTTATCTTTATTTTAACAATAAGATAGCATCCAATATTTTGGCACTCTTGTGGAGTCAAAACATTGCACTCTTCCATCTTATCTAGAGTCCATGCAATAATATCACGCATCATGGCTGCTAGCACCTGAAATAAAGAACCTTAAAACCGTTGAGGTGTAGAAACTCTACAAGCTACATCCTCCTTTGCAGTGCACCAGACTAATGAGCACTGCGCCTACGGCATAGCCAAAGAAAAGATAGAATATCTTGATTGGGTTTGTAAGAGAGTGCACAATTGGAGGAAGCATTTCCACAAGGACAATAAATGACAAACTGCCAAATGACAAACCTGAAAATATGTCTTTGAGCAGTTTGTTGTCAAACACACCGGAGATGTAGTACGCAAGAATCATTCCAAGGGGCGTGAGAAGCGAGTAGAACAAAAGAAGCCCCACAGAGATTCTCTTTTTAAACTGCGAAGAAAAAAGAGCAATTCCCACAGTGATGGACTCCAGTATTTTGTGGACCACAAGGCCCAAGAACATCGTAAGAGAATTCGTTTGTTTTGGCGTAAAAGCAAACCCTTCAAAGATAGAGTGAATTGAAAATATGAAAATAAAAATAAGCGCCTGCTTCACTGTTGTCTTGTACTTCAGTCCCTCGCTGCAGCACCCTTTAATTTCCAATGACTTATCTGCTGCTTCACTCTTTTCACTCTTGCTAACTGTTTCCATCACATGGTTATGGCTGTGTCCTGTATGACTTTCATGTGAGTGAGCATGAGAATGATCATGAGTATGAGAATGAGCATGTCCTTCATGGCTATGCGCGGGTTGCTCTAGTGATGTTGCTGCCACTATTTCCACGTCCTTTTCTTTGTCACAATGAGAATGTTTCAGAACTCTTTGGTCTACAATGATGAGAACAATGAGGGTCAATCCTCCCACTATAAGTGCTACCTGCAAATCATCGTGCCATGCATGTACGTGTGGCACTGCTGTATGCGAATGATCATGCGAGTGAGTGTGTCCTTTAGGGCCGTGTGTGTGGCTGTGTCCTTTAGAGCCGTGTGTGTGGCTGTGATCTGCTGCCTTGTGCACATGAATGTGTCCTCCTACTTTGTGCGTATGCGGGTGTCCTTCTGTCCCGTGAGAATGGGCTACTCCTGCACCATGGGAGTGCGAGTGTCCTCCCTCTACCAAATGCGGAATAAAATCAACGAATAAAATTGCCAGAAGTAACCCAGCTGAGACAATGCTTGCCTTGTTGTACATGCTCCTTAGCTTTCTTGATGAGAGCAGAATCGACGGAGAAAGGCTCGGAATGAAGGAGGAGACGAAAATAAGCAAAGGTCTCCAAATTCCATCCAATATGTCGCTGTAATTGGAAAACATAGCTTGCAAAAAATTTGCATTTATTTAAGATATCTACGCTTATGCTCCGTACTTCTCGATTGAGTGAGCAGCCAATATTACTGAAGTGATGAAAGAGTAGCCAATAAACATAGACGTGATCTTTTTGAAAGTCTTTCGACGAGTGAGCTTTCCTGATGAAGTTTCAAACTCGTTCCCTACCATCTCCACAAACCCAATGTAGAAGAAGCTGCCTGCTGCAATCCCATTCAGTATTAGCGTGATAATGCTGTTCTCTGAGTTAGTGAAGGAGAGCCAGTGCCCAAGGAGCGAGCCAATAGACGTGAGAGAGGAGTATATTAATATTAAAGAGAAACAGACGGGCCGAGAGAGCTCGGATGTAAGCACAGAAGTTCCCAGGACAATTGCCTCGAGCCACTTGTGCACTAGAATGCTTATGATGTACCACAGCAATTTGGGCCCTTTTTTGCTCGATATTCCGAGGCCCTCCATGAAAGAGTGCAGACTCAGCGCAAGGATGAAGATAAGTGCTTCTTTTTTCCCTGCGCCCTCGGGAATTGAGTCTTGTTCCTTGGCTTCAACTCTTTCGATGTACAGCTTGCTTATTGCGAAGAGCAGGAAAAAAGACAAGCCCGTTGTAACTACCGGGATGCTGCTGTTGCTGTCATAAATATCGGGAAGAACTTCTATTAAAATAATTCCTATAATGAATCCGCCTGTTAAGCATTTAATATACGTATATCCTTTCATGTACGGTTTGATCACGTTGTATGCATACGAAAAAAGCAAAGTGAAGACAAATAGAACTACGGCAGACGTAGCTACTATATTCGTGTCATTCATAGAGAATTTTGAAAATAAATTTGAAACTAAATTCTAATTTGCAAAACTAAATTTGAAATTTGGAGTAGAAAAACCCCGTGGAAACCATCCGCAGCACAATCACCATGCTGAGGGATGTTGTGTTGCTGCACAGGAGAAGAGTGGAGATCGCTTTTGAGGTCATGAGGAGAACAATAATGTTGCACATTTGGTAGTACACATGGCTGATGGAGGAGGTGGAGAAAGAGATAAAAATTTTTAGGACTGAGAAGGTGGACAGCGCAGTGGTGATGTACAGTGTTTTTTGGAAGCGCAGAAACCTCTGGAGGAGCGTAAACAGCAGAAGAAACTCCACAATCTGCGAGGCCATCGATCGAGACATATCTTTTATGCAGAATGCGCTCGTGCTCACTCTGTCCAGCGTATTTACAAGGATCAGAAAGAGCCTTAGGAGGAGCACATTCAGAGTGTTTGTGTAGGTCGCATTGAACACAAGGTGCGTGAATGCTTCTGGCTTGAAAAGCAGAAGATCCTTCAGAAGCTCTTTCTGGCAGATGGCATACACATCAGCCACCTTTTTGCACACGGGGCACAGTGCGTGTCTTACGCCTGTGCTGCCCTCTGATGTTTTCACGGTGTTTTCTACCGGCTCATTGCAGTGGATGCACTTCATGCACATTTTCATTATTTTTAGGGACTGTCCGAGTATATATGCGTATAATTAATTAAGCAATTTTTGCAATTAAAACATATTGGGAGATATATAATGATGGATACGCGGCAGTTACACAGAGAAGATAGGCACATTGAGTGAGCACTCTCTAAACAGTAGATTATGCTGTACATCTTTCGACTGTGTACTAGTTAGGGATAGTCTAGTGATAAAGAATTGAGTTATCAGATGATTGTATAGACAATAAAAGGATATAATGTATAGATATAGCAAATTAACCGTTCATTGTACTTATTTCTGCCTTTCTTATCCAAGTAATTTCTAAGTCCAGATAATTCTCTGATTTTTGGAGGAGCTGGAAGACCAATGGAGAATGCAAATTATTTTATATTATTTTCTTGAAGTACATTTTTTATTCTATGGTAGTTAAGTCGTATGGAGGCAGCAGAAAAAGAAGCAATTGCGCAACTATAGGCCTTGTTGCGCTTCTAGGGTATCTTTCATCTGTGGCTGAGCTTTGGCGAAAGAACGGAATTGCACACTTTTTTTGGATGGTTGTAAAAAAGCCTATTGATCTAATTGACATCCACTACGGGTTTCTATTTTTTACGGGAGTGCTGACGTATCTCCACTACATGCTCATCAGAAGCTGGACTAAGAATAGGATAAACAGGATAGGGATGCTCTTGTCTCTTTTCATGATCACGGGCGGAATGAACTGTCTGCACAAAGTTGTTCATGGCGGTGCAGCAGATCACCGGCACATGGCAGGAACTGTTTTTGTGCAAAGCGTTGTAGTCACTGCGTTCCTTTTCAAGGACATACTGAGCACAGACCTAAGCTACAGCTCAAAAGGAGTTGCAAGGTATCTTGCAGAAAAGATGCCCATCAACAACATAATGGCTATATTTTTTTTGTCGTTGGTGTCTGCATGGATTCTCACTTTCTTCCTCTCTTCGTATCTGAAAATTGTGGAGATCACGATAAGAAACACTCTGGACAGCATTTCAGTGTACATACTCCTATACCTGACGCACTACACATACATATACAACCTCAATCATTTCAGCTACGGAATTTCCATCTTGTCAGAAGAGAACAAAACACACAGCATAGAAAACTACATTGTTCTGACGAACTACGACGACAAACAAATTACAGAGAAAAATATAAAAGAAAAAAACAACGAAATATTGTATGCATACGCTCTAGATCTGTTCGCGGACATAGAAAATACGATCTGTGCTATTTCTAAGCAGCAGAAGATCAAGAACATCTTTACCTCATCAAAGACCGTGCGAAATATTCCGAAAATGCTTCTCTCAGAAAAAAAAGGAGCATTGCCTATTTTGAAAGACGACATTGCAGCGGGTCTGGCGTACAAACTGTACTTTTACATCTTCAGCACAACTTTATACAAAAGAGCCCTGCACGATGCAAAGAAGTCGCAGAAGATAATCAGTAGATTGCAGCGCACTATTTGGCAGATGGATTCTAGCTGCAGAAAGAAAATCATGCAGGGCATCGAAAATGTACGAAAAGAGCTCAGAGAGATAATTACATTTGAGACAGAAGAGCTTTTCAATATTCTCGGCATCTGGTCCTTCCACTTCACCACATAAATCCAGCTTATTTTGAACTGCGCCAATCTTTTATATTAAACAGATAGATAACGGCCGAACAGTTAGTTACTGGCATTGAAAACTTGAGAAAGACAGATCGTGTATAGATTCTAGAAACTAATAAAACGCTAAGCCATACTTCATTTATTTGTAACATTGCAGACACTCGTATTTTCTCTTGGCCCTCTTCTATCTCTTTTTTCTTATGGCTGATAAAACTTTTTCTGGGAGAACATCCATGTTTTCTATATCTGGAATGTAGTCTAAGTGGCCCAGATAGGGAACGCCAAGGTCTTCAGAGAGCAGCTGTCCTCCTCCTTTTGAGAACATAGCTATGCAGCTAGAACAGTTGGGGCACGTCATTGTTCGCATATTTTCTATAACGCCAACAATTTTCATTCTGCTATTTTGGAACATTTCTATGGAGTCTGCTGCCTCGTCAAGCGCCATGTTCTGAGAAGTTGTGACAATTAAAATTTCAGTGTTTGGCGCAGCTTCGCACAGGAAAACGTGTTCATCTGTAACACCTGGCGGCATGTCTATAACTACGTAGTCATACTCACTTGGATTGGCGCTTTCAAGAAACAGCTTAAGGAGGGATATCTTCTTAGGAGCCCGCCAGGCTACAGCAGAATCAGCGGGGATCATGGCAGCAATTGTCAGGTAGTAGAGGCCTTCTGTTTTTTGGATGGGCTGAAATCCTTTTTCTTTCATGAGAACTTTCTCTGATGTGTGCCCCATGAGAACACCGACACTGGGCCCGCATATATCAAAGTCGAGCAAAAGAGTTCTTCCTTCTTTTACAAGAGATCTGGCTAGGACGTAGGCAACGGTAGACTTTCCCACGCCGCCTTTACCGCTGGCGACAGCAATTATCTTCATATAAAAAAATTATCTATTGATCGTAGCAATTAGCCAAGTTTAGTTTAGTGCAGAAATTTCTTTCTAAAGCGTACGTATAATGCAAAAATTCTGGATAATTTATTGTAGAGTTTATGTAGAAATATTTATTTACATTTCAATTTCCTTGAAAAGAGTGTGCAGAGAAGAGGGGTGTGCTTTTTTATCAGGAGAAATGTGGATGCACATGGGCACTGTGACGCCTTCTGTTTTCTGTTTTTTGATGATCTCGATGTACGTCTTTTTCAAGCTTGCAATCAAAAAAGACCGGGTGTCCTTTTCGGGAAAGTGCAGAGTAGAGACCATATCGTAGATGCTGAGTATTGCTTTGTTCTTTTTGTCAGCGGACAGAGCCAAAACGCGCTGTGTCTCTTCTGCTAGGATCAGATCAGGCTCTTTTTTGTCGCATTTTTCAAAGAGAAGCCCAACAATTGCTTTTATTTCTTCTCCGTACTTCTTTAGCAGGTAGTGAAGATACTCTTCAAGATAGTGTTTTTTCATAAACGGCAGCGAAGAGTCTAGAACGGTAATGCAGTCCGCTTGTCTGAACAAAATAGCTATAGGACGGTCTTCTACTATCTCCAGCCTGAGAAACAAGCCGGGCTTATCTCCTGTGAAATACAGCATACTTCTGGAGAGAACTTTCAGAAGAAGCTGGCTGTTTACAGCAGCAGTGGAGCTCATCATCACAATGCCCTTGGGCTGTGTCTGTATCATGCTCATTTCTGTTGGGATCAGGTACTCTATCTTTTCTATTCCAATGGTTATGTCGACAGTTTCTTTTTTTCCGTTTTTATTTCTGATTCGTATGCCTGTGAGAGAGAGAATCGCTTTCTTGAAAAATATATTTGACGCTTGGATGATGCCCGTCACCACATCGCTTATCTGCACTCTGTCCAGCTCAATGCTATCGGTGTGTGCGATCAGCTCTTTTTTTCCTGTATCTATTTTAAAATAGCAGCTGCCAGCAATTTTATCTGGCACATCTACTAAAACGGTGCAGGATGCTTTTCTAAGCTGGTCAATGAAGTCGCGCAGATTCTCGCACTTCTCTTCTTTCTCCACAAAAGAGAAGTCTTTGTCTGTTTTTATGAGCGCCCATCTTTTCACTATTTTTCCCCTCTGCACCTGCACCGGAAAGATGCGAAGAGGGTACAAGAGGGTTTTTGCTGTTTCTGAAAGGGTTTTTAGTGAGACCAAAGAGAGCGTTTCAAACACCACCACAACTGTGTCCATGAAAAAACTAATAAAATATTTTTATTATAGAAAATAGCCAAACACTCTCCTGTTTTTTCATCTGTCCATTCTCCCATTTTGCACTTGCCTATCTCTCCTATCATTCTGTTAGAACATTAAGCTATGGCTCTAAACTATATGTACTTCACGAGTTGTTTGCACTGCTCTTCAATGAATTTAGTATGATGAAGTTATTTATTGTTCACTTAAGCATGGCTGTTCTGTACTTCTCGTAGAAGTGCGTGTGTGTTATCCCCACCAGGTCTTCTCGTGAGTGCTCCAGTATTTTGAGAAACTCCAAATAGTCGGAGTGTTCGCTATTTTCAACTTTGGCTGTTCCGCAGGGAAGCTCTCTTCCAGCGTAGAGAGCACCGTCTATCATTTTCTTTTCAGCGCTGAAGAGTGCGTAGACAGTGGCATCTTCGTGCTCTTCTACGCCAAAGGTATCTATGTTGTTGGACTTCAGGAGATCTATTATTTTCCTCTTTTGGAGGCCCAGCTCTTCTTTTGTGTAGTAGTCGCACTTGGGAATCACCACAAGAGTGTTGACTTTCGTGTTCATCATGCGAAGGAGCGTAATGTCGTGGTCTTTCATTCCCTTGTATGCAGGAGATGAGAACAGCACCATCAAGTGTATTCTCTTGTCTTCGAAGTGTGGGTCTCTTTCTATTTTTATTTCCTCCTGGAGAAAGCTTTTGTTTCCGTCTCTCACAAACACATCTATACTTGCAAACTTTTCTTGCATATCCTGCTCTCTGCCGTATCCCCTGCAGTCGTATATCTTTATTGCGCTGTTGTTTACTGATATCTGGTGCTCTGCCATCTCTCCTTCAGACTCTACCTCAGCTGCTGCGAGTGTTCTGACAAAAGAGGTCTTTCCTGAGTTGGAGGCTCCAACCAGCAACACATTGAGATTGCTGCTTCTTTTCATGTACTTCATCTTTGTTTACACAGAGTGCTTCTCTATTTATTTGCTTGGTGCTGTTTGTTTTTGTTTCATGTGTACCTTTTCACTATGGTGTAATGAACAATAATGATTTACTTTTAGTCATTTCGTAAATACTAGACAATATATTTATGAAACTGCATGCATCTTTGTCTTTTGCAGATAGTGGATGTAAATATGGTATAAATGAGCTAGTATCTGGCAGAAAGTTAAAAACATCTTAGATATGCTATGGCAGTGAATATATTGTAAAACAAGCTAAAATGACTTTGCTATAATACAAGTCAAGAAATATTAAGACAGAAATTGTAATATTTAGACTTAAGAATATTTTATTTTAAATACCATATAAAGTGCCAGCTAGTTTAAGACATCTTGAACTATTTATATTTCTTAGTTGGCGGCTCTCCTCTATAAGATTCTTGATCACTGTTCAATGCGTTGTCACTATTATCAATATCCATTGCTTCATTCTCTGAACGATGATTAAGATATGCTGCTGTTAGTCCTCCTATAGCCAAAAAGCCTCCAAACACATTTCTAATTAAACGTTCTCGGCGTAGGTCATCTGCTGAAGGAACATTTTTAGGCTCTTTTTTGGCTTCCACTAGCTCTACTACTTCTTCTAGTACTTCGAAATTCAATAATTCTCCAACTTCTTTTATCTTCTTGAGCAGATGCTTTTTCTGGTCTGGGCTCGTCTTAGATAAGAGTGTTATTTTATCTTTAAAATGTCTAATTTTCTCTTTCTGTTCGTTTGCTTTGTCATATTCACGGTCTAATACCCATAACTTCTTTTTCAGATTATTGATAAAAGAGTTTAATTCTTCTATCTCTTCGTTTTTCTCTTTTACTATTTCATCGTATGTCTCAGAGTCAAGCTTGCTCTTGTTCTCTTCCATCCAGCTTTGTAAATTCTTTGTTTTTTTACTGCACTCTTCAATTGCTATATCACGAGATCTTCTTCCCTCTTTCTTTTCTTTGAAATATTTATCTAGCATACCTAGTAATATTTTATACAAGCATATACTATTATTATTTGTATAGTCCTCATAAAAATTGCTCAAATCTGTTTTTAACCGCAGGATGTTTAGCCCAGTGTCGCTTTCTCTTAAGAGCAAGGTTTTAGTTGCTATGTATTCCAATGCATTGGTTATATAATCATATAAATTTTTCTCATATCCAATTTCCTCCATATTATTAAAAATAGAAATGACGATTTCTAGATCCTTCTGAGGAAATACCTTGTTAATTTCTCTTTTTATCTCTATTGGGTGTTTATAGCTGGCTTTCATTCCTCTAATTTTCTTGGTTAAAACTTCAATATCATAGCGCTTGTCAGAAATGAGCTTCAGCCCGTAGTCTACCAATGGCATATTGTTTTCATTTAGGCTGTATAAGTCATCTAAAGTGTAGACTTTTCTTAAAAATGCAAACTCTTTTAAATCATCGATTTTCACTTTATACAATAAAAATCCAACATTACTAAAATTATTTTTGTTGAGATTCTCTTCGGTAAGATGGAGTGTATTTTTCAGATTTGCATCATTGACCAGTATACTGCATATTCTGGCGCTTTTATCAGGATTTTCCTCATTAGGAAATGTAAGCTCTAGTGGCTCTTCTATACTTTTCTTTCTATAGATGCCGTGCTCTGTTCTGTATATATACGGTCTTGGTCTTGTAAACTGATTAATTAGACAGAAAGCATGTGATTCGATTTCTTTATGTTTTTTATCTCTTAATGCATCGCATAAAGACGACATAATTCGCTGATGATATCCGTTTTCTAAAGAGAATTGATACATATCATTCTTAATTATGCCTAAAATATCTTTCTTTTCCTCATCACTGTGCTCGCTTTCTATTTCTAGATTGTTGCCCTCAAATATATCTTTTAGTATGGCTAAATCTCTCACACTTTTACATTTTGCATCATAAAAATCTTCATCATACTTACTAGCAATAGATTGGGCTGCTTGTATCAGTCCTTCTACATTTATCTTCAATTTAACCTCTCTTCTGGCCATCCTGAAAATTTTATTGCAGAAAATAATTTAAAAGATCTAAGGATTTTCCAAAATAGAAAATTCTATCTTTTTAGCCCGTGCTTCATACTAAAGAGTGCCAATAATACAGCTATTTTAATAAATATTTTTTAGCAGTAAGAAGTATATAGAAGGTTAAAAATTAAACTCTAAAATAAGAATAGCATTGTATAAGTATGCTTACTGTTTTTGTTGTGAGAAATTTTGTTCTTTTTCTTTTATTTAAATTTCTTCTTTCTGCTTTCTTCAATGCTATGTCCTAATTTGTGACAATATTCACATGTCATGGCTATGTTTTATTCGTAGTTTCCTATTCCTATTGTTTCCGAATCTTGTTTGCTTGTCTAAGCTTAAACACATTCTCTTCAAGTTTTCCAATGCCAAAGTAAGACCTTTTTCTTCCTTCCAGATCAGCCTTATCTCTATAGGGTAATAACCGGGATTATCTTGCATTACTCGGGCTATCTTATCATAGTCATAACGCTGGGTAATAACCTTTTCATAGAAGAGGGCATACCAAATGAAGTGCTTCCCCGCCTTAAACTTTCCAAAAGGCTTTATTCCTTCAATCTTATATTTTGTGTGTAGATCGGATAATCGACATAATTCCTGTAGAAATTTCTTCCACTTTTCTTCTTCTGTGACTTCAGAATTATTATCGAGAGATATTCTCAAACTCTTGAGTTCTTGGTAGATAAGCTTTTCTAAAGGCTTGGTACGGTCTCGTAAACTAAGCATAATTAATCGAATTCTCTGCATGCATGATATGTTGTTACTCCAGTCTATAGTAAACTCTAATATTTCGAGATCCTTTTGGATTTCTTTCGAGCCTTTGTCTACACATATTGTATTTACTTCATCTAGATAGAACGTTAATCCACGCATCTCTGGATGGTAAGAACGATCTTCTTCGTGCTCTAGCTCTTTTTTCTTCGAAACCATAGAAAAACACTTGATAATTTATTAAATAAAAACTCTTCAAATAGTTTGCAGGATGCAACAATCAGTAATTCAGATCGGTCTATTATTTGTCAAACATAAACAAACAAATAGATAATAAATCATATTCCATTCAGAGTTATATTGGTGTTCCATATTACCTCGTACAGTCTCCGTGGTAATACATCCAGTATGGTTTTGCGCCACTAAACCAACAATGCACAAAAAATGCTTCTTTTTCTTTCGAACATAACATAAGACAATAAGAGAAAATAATAAATAACTGTTTTAATTAAGATTGTTAATAATGATGAGTCTTATGCAACAGGCTAGTCACTAGAGTATTGCACGTGCATCTCGTAAATGCCATAAAATTATTTATTATTTTGATTTAGCGATTGCAGCTTTTTCTTGTACTCTTCGATGCACTCGGGCACACTGGCCTTTCCTTTCTCAGAGACTTTCCAGCTAATGTTCAGTCCTTCTTTGTCCTCTTCATTGTACGGTATGATGTGGAAGTGCACGTGGTGTACTGACTGAATGTGTCCGTTGTTCTGGAGAATATTGTACTTATCCAGCCCTAGCTTCATTGCTACTTTTTTAATGTATGTTGCCACGCTCTGCAGCACTGTGTCAGGCACATCGCCCAGTCTGGGTGCGTGCTGTTTCGGGATAACTAGTAGGTGTCCTTTGCTTAGCGGATTGATATCAGCAATAACGAATGCCTCTTTGTTCTCGCAGAGAATAGTTCCCATTTCCTTATTGGCTATTTTGCAAAACAAGCAGCTGTCCATAAAGACAAAAAACTCAGCTCTTTTTATGGCAAGAAAAAAAGCGCAAAGAGTCAAACGAAAGATGCCCAGTTTGAAGGCCGAACGAAGGTTTTCCTGTCTGGAGTGCAACAGAGAGCACACGGTCATATGCACCATAGATAACACAAAGAACAAAGGAACCGCGAAGTGCACATTCTGTGAAGCCACGTATCAGTGTACCACAAACAGACTTTCACAGGCAATAGACGTGTATGCAGAGTGGGTTGACTATATGGAGAAGAAATCAGCAAACTAAGAACACATTGAATAAATACTGTTTAAATTCAGCTGCCTTTTGGCGCAGATCCTATCTGCTTCCGCACCCATTATTCTAGTTTTATGCAGCAGCAAAGTATTTTTTATGCAAAGAGAAGACGGGCGAAATAACTTGCAGCACAGAAGGATAGGCGTGGAAATAGATAGAGACGTGGTCTTTTCATTCGGGCTAACAAAGATACACACGATGCTCGATTACGCCTCCCAGCTGAAAAAAGGAGTAATTGCGAAAGTAATCATCGAAGAGAGCGCGCTGCCTCCGACTGTCTCCAAAGTAAGAAGAGAGAAGATGGTGGAAGAAATAGAAAAAACAGTGGAGAGCATCTTTGAGAATGCAATTTTAGACAAGGAGAACAGCTACACTGTTATTTGCCGCGTTCTGTGCGACAATGGATCGATGCTCTCTGCGATTATAAACAGCGTTTCTCTCGTGCTGCTGAGCTACAAAGTGTCGATTAGATATATGATATTCAGCGCAACTGTTGGGCTATCACTGCACAGACACTTGGAGTACATCGTCGATCTAATCGATGCAGAAGAAAGGTCGGATACTCCGTACATTACCCTTGCCATGCCGTACACCGATAGAGACAGACTGGTGTCGTACGGGTCGCTTTCCAGGCCGCTATCAGAGAAAGCTTTCCTTGACCTTATGGAGTACGCTACCGGTGTGCTGGTGGGCATTTCAGAGGAGATAATGGAAAAGACAAAGAGCCACAAAATATAAGAGAAAGTATTTATTTTGTCATCTTTTGTTTTTTTAGATGGAGCACACAGATGAAGAATTACTGTTCTCTGATGACGGAGACAAGTTTGCAGATAACGAAATTCACGTGAGAAAACAAAACAGAAAAGGGAGAAAATGGCTCACCACTGTTGAAAACATACCTGAATCATTCGATGTCACGCGGCTGCTGAACACTCTGAAAAAAGAGCTGTGCTGCAACGGGACAATAGTAACTGAGTCCAGCTCGGGAAAAAAAGTGCTGCAAATGCAGGGAGACCACGGAGTGAAAATACAGTCCAAGCTGCAGGAGCTCTTCCCCTCATACAAAGTTCATTTCTTTGGAAATTAGCCAGGGCTGATTGTGTCCTGGAGTGTAGTTAGAAGAGGCTAGCAGCTGTCTATGCCTGGGTTCAGAAGAGTTTAGACTGAACAGACACTCGTGGGTGTAGAGTATTATTGGTACAGCAGAGCACTCTTTTAATTGACTATAATTAGTATTATTTACAACAGAATAAATAACAATTTTCTATAGAGAAAAGTTTTACAACTATTTGCCACAAAGAGTATTCAGCAGCCAAGAACACTAGAACTGTGCGAGTTCTTAAAGATAGTTTACCCTTTTGACCTCTTCTTGTGCAAAAAAAGAGCATCTCATTTTGTGGCTAACTGTGAAATTTTCATTTTATTTTCTTGCTTGAGAGCATAGAGGTAGCTGAGCTTCGAATGGATGTGCGCAGTGCTCTAACTATTTTTCTTTGAAGAATATCTGCTAAAATCCAAGACTTTTAAGAGATTTCATCTCTTCGCTAGAAAAGATTAATCTGCGATCTGCACATTGCCGGTTCGAATTAATAATTCCAATCATGATTTAATTTCAATTTCCAGAAAGTATTGTGATTTAGATTCTAGATAGTAATATAAATGCAGCAATCAAAAAAAACAACTAATGTCCGCTCACTACACACCAGAAATAAAACACTACTTTGGCAAAAACAAAGAAGAAAGGAAGGCCTTCTACTGCCACCCAAACCTGAGCCTGTTTGAGCACTACACTGCATTTCAGAGCATGCCCAGAGATAGAGCCGACATATTAAAACTTCTTGAAAAATACTTTAAGCAAAAGTTCGCTTACAGGACAGATGCACTAGAAGAGAAGATGGGCATTTTCCAGATAGTGGAAGCAGAGTGGTACGAGATCGATGAGACAGAGTATCTAAAAAGAGTGCAGCTAAAAACAGCAAAGTTTCCTGTGCTCAACGAGCAAAAGCTAGGCTACTACGACAAGTGGCAATTCAACTTTATACAGCAGCTGCTGAACAACCAAGTTTCAGAGGAGAACCATCTTACTATCCTAAGACAAGTGACATCTTTCAAGCTGTTCAGCCTGTGCGAAAAAGAAGAGTCCTTGGCAAAGGCTCTCAGACTGCTGAAAACGCATGCAAGTTTTAAAAACGGTGTGCACACCGTAACGGGAATAAAACAGGATGAGTTTCTTTTTTTTAAAGACTACATTCACGCTGCAGGAGAGAGTGCTAGCAGCATGGCAAGTATTGGGATCATTCCCGCTGAGATAGTGAAACAGCACACGCAGACTCTGATTGAGAATGGCCTGGGTGTGTCCACTCGGCGGTGGATACATATGAAGTCTAGCCATGGTATGTCCTGGAAAGACATTGTAGATTACATCAATCTAAAGGAGCACTCAATAGCAGCAACTCTCATACAGGAACAAGAGTGCAAATCCAAACAGCAAAAAAATGTGCATCCAATCTCATCTTCTGCAGTCGAACAATCCGAGAATCCATCGAGTGAGCTGTACTGCACACACCACAGAGTAAGCACCCACGCAACGAAAGACTGCTTTGCTCTCCAGGGCAGAAAAGCGCACAGTGCAGAAAGCTCTCCAACGCTAATGAACAGTTTGCTGAGTGAAGGAAATTTCAAAAAAAACAGTAAACACTGTCTGAGTCTTAAGCTGTGCAGTGAAAGCATAAATGCGTTTAGCCTGGACTCCAAAATACCAGTGGCCAAGGGAAGGATCAACGGGATACACTCAATTTTTGTTCTAAATGCAGGATCTGATGCAAATATAATCACTACGGCAGCACAGAGAAATTTTAGTCTGCAGGACATATACGAAAAAGAAGAGAAGATTCTGCTTTACACAGTAGAGCGCTCTCTTAGGGTGAGTGCGCGGTATATCCAGGCAACTGTGCAACTTGATATTTCTCCCCAAAGCTCTTCAGTGGAAAGATTTCTGCTCTTCCCAAACAAAGACTGTATGATTGTGCTGGGCATGCCGTGGATTAAAGAGAACTACGCTGCGTATCTACTCCATCTGATCCCATCGAATAAAATAGCTGAAATAGTTTCAGAGCTGAAAAAGAGGTATGAAAACGGCAGCAACGATAAAGAAGCTGCACAGAGCCAGGAAGATAAGTCTCTTTTTTCACTGTAAAAGTGATGTAGACATATTTCAGGTACAAAACTGTGATTTAAGCAAAGTAAATACTTTGCAACCCGAATGCAGCATTGCGCAGATCTACATGCACTGAAAAAACACTCACTACATCTGAAGAATAGAACAGTACACTGCTACGCCAAGCTCTCTTGCAGAATAATCCTGCACAGACTGTCTGCTCACCGTCACTATACAATTTATTTATGAGCTACCACTGTCTCTATGCCATTTTATCCTTTTTATCAAAATAAAGTGTGAAACTGCGATAGGCCATTTAAATTTTTGCTTGAATTGTATTCTTCTTTAAGAAAATTCGTTTGTGCATAAACTCAGCTGAACTTGCATAAATAAAATGCATTGAATTTTCTTAATTTTAGTTTGCATGGATGATAATGAGAACACTGCGAATAATACGGGAAAAGAGACACAGGAAATACTAGAAGAGCTGGAAAGAGCCTGGGAGGTAGACTTCCAGGCAAACGAAGCAGGAAAGCCTGCCTTAGAGAAGCTAAACACTGTAGACTCTGTCTATGGCAAACTGCTAAAAAGAAAAAATCAGCAGGAGCTTCTCGATTCAGGAGTGCTATCTTCTCTGAAGAAGTGGCTGGAGCCTCTCCCCGATAAATCCCTCCCGCACGAAGACGTAAAAAAAAGCGTTTTTGAAATACTGCTGCATCTGACACCAGAGGTAGAGCATCTGCAGGAAAGCGGGATAGGGAAAATAGTTCTCTTCTACTCAAAGAACCCATACGAGAAGAAGCCAATAAAGAGACTGGCGCGGCAGCTAATCCTCAAATGGATCGAAATTGCAACAGAAGAAGAGTCTGGAGTGCACTAACCCTATAATTTATAAAATACAAACCCACTGTTACTCTCATTCTTTTTTATTAGAAAGCCCAATGCTAATTATTGCTAGACTGCTATGCAGTAATTTTAGCAAATTTTATATTCTCGAGCTGTATTTAGTCCGCAGTGCTAATTATGTTCCAGAGAGGCAAAAGACTGGCAGATGCTCTGAAGTATATATCCCCTCTAATCAAATATTACGGGTGACTAAACTTGTGTGCTGTTGGTGTAGTCGGTTATCACGTTCGCCTAACACGCGAAAGGTCCCCGGTTCGATTCCGGGACAGCACATATCTTTTTACTGTCTGCTGCCCTCTGCTTTACCTTCTAATGATGCTGCCTGAGTAGATCAGAGATAATTGCGATGCTATTTTGCTATTTGTTTGTTAATGAAGGATTCTCTTAATGTGC
>NW_026250367.1:0-31849 GCF_024244105.1 Nematocida minor | reverse complement strand
AAACCACTTCCTAGATTTGTACTACCAGTATTGCCAAATCCGGTATTATGCATATTGCTTGCACTGCCTCCAAATCCAGTACTATTGGCTAACTGGCTGCTATTTCCATATCCCATCATATTCTGGCTACTGCCAAGTGTGCTTTGACTGTTATATCCTGTCTGCTGGGGCTGTCCCAGTCCGCCAAACATATTACTAGATGCTCCTCCTAGCTGACTCATTCCTCCCAAGTTACTGCTACTTCCCTGAGTATTATTCATGTTTACTCCCTGCTGGCTCTGGCTTGGGTTATTGTAGTAAGACATAAATTGTAAAAATATATTTCAGAAATAAAAAGAAAGAGAAAACACCCGCATTTGAAATAAAAAATAACGGACATGAAACCATAATAAAAAACAAAATGCACAGAGCATGAAACAGCTCTAATCACGGTATTACTGGTCTATTGTGGCACACTGCCAAAACGGGCACTTATCCATATTTCTCTGGAATATAATTCGCTGTTTTTCGTCATAGCAGGAACTGCGCACAAAGTAAAGACAAAAACGAATAAAAGACAAAACCACACCGATCAAAAGATGGAGGGTGTCTATATAAGAGGAGAAAAAAGCATTGGGCATGCATAGAAATAGTATCTTCAATCTATTCATAGTAGTACTAGCTATAATATTTATTGTCAACATTGTGACACCAGTTGCAGCAGCAGGCCAAGGAGAGCCATCTGCTGGTCCAGCTACTGGAGGCTCTGTGGTGAGTATCTTCAGACTACCTCTATGGTCATTCAGCCAGACAGAAAGCACCTGGGGATATGTGTACAAGTCATCGATCAATGTTATCACGTACCCTTTTGTTCTGTTCTGGAATGTAGGGTACAGAACAATTGTGGGGCCACTGCCAGACCACTGGATGTAGATGTATCTTATTCTATCTATGAACAATAAATATAGATTTGTTAGTTTTTTAGCACTCTGACAGTTGGCTATTTCTAGCTCATATTTTCTGTTCATACTTTCTTTTTTCTGCATTGTTGTCTATAAATGATAAAGATTACTACATTATAAATAATAAAATTTGCTGTAAAAATGAAAAAATTTACTGCAATCCGTTTCTACATGGGCTCTTATTCTGATGTCAATAAATTTAAATTTATTTAAATAACCCGAGAGATGAAAATACTATTCAGAGGAGGGCTTGAGGACAAAGTCAACTCAGAAACACTTCTTTTAAATATATCGGAAATAAAGAATAGTATTTACCCAACTGTAGAGAATGTAGAAATAGTAGCCAAAGATCTTATCCACTACATAGAGCTAAAGCACATAAGAAAAGGGTACAAGCACTTTTCAACTGAAGGAGAGCTCGAAGGAGGCATACTCTGTATGATAGATAATGTGGATTGGGAGCTGCTCAAAGAGCACCAAACACCTTTAAAAAATAATTATACAATTCGCTTCATAACAACTATGCACGGGGGATAGAGAGCCATCCTTAGCGCGCTAAATAAACTAAATATATCTATCTTTTCATTTTTTAATTACTGATTGTAAACACTATCTATACACTGTGCTAAAAGTCTTTGGAAAATCAAAACTATTGTAAACTTCTATTTATTAAAGTGAAAATAAAAACATTTATGCGCATTTATTCGTTCTCGCGCTCATAGACATTCATGTTGTGCCCCGGGTTCAGTATTAGCGAGCTGAAAAAACACAAAATCTGTTTCAAGAAGTTCTTGAACTTGTCGTTTCTTCTGAACTCAACCCTCAGCCTCACCTTCTCCAGACCAAACAGGACAGCCATCGTCAGCAGGATGATAATGAAAATTTTGTTCATGTAGAAGGTTAGGAACCCTGCAATCAAAAGATAGCTGAAGATAACGTAAATCCGAGGAAGTATCTTTTGAATCAGCGAGCTTACATTATACTGCGCCTTCTCCTTCTTTTTCAAGTAGTAGAGTGCGCCATTTACATTGACCAGGGAGTTTCTGTTCACCAAAATATACTCATTGTTCTTCCCCACTACCTTTACTCTAACAAGACTGCTCTCTTCTGCTGGATGGCCTGTACTTTGGCTGTTCTGGACGGTTTCCTCTATTATTTCCTGTTTTTTATTTTTGCATTCTTTTGTTTCCTCTGTTGCGCTAGCCTCCTTCACTTCTTGTTCTTCCTGAGCCTCATCTGCTTCCTTGCTTGAAACTGTGCATTGCTCATTGGTACTTGCAGCTAGAGCACCAGATGTCTCCAGTGCTTCATTGTTTTCACTGTTTGCCTCATCTTCATGCTCTTTGTTGCTTTGCATGGCCTCGTCATCCAGCTCTACATAGCTTATTTCTACTGAGTTGTCAGCGGAGTTGTCCCCCTCCTCTTCCTTAACTGCCTCCTGTGCTGAGGTGTGCTGCGATTCAACATTTTCTTCTATCTGACCATCTGCTTCTTCAGTGTTTGTTGTTTGCCTGTCTTCGCTCACTTGCACTTCTTCTTCTCTATCTATGCTGCTGCACTCTGACCTGTTCATGGTTCCGTCTTCGCATGTATTTTCTGCCTGTTCCACCTGCTCTGTCTCTCCGTCCTTTTCTTCTGCAGCCCTGTTCTCCATGCTTTCCTCTGTTTTCGAATCTTCGTGCTTTGTTTTTTCTAAAATTTTTATATGTTTGCTGACTATCGCCTTTATATCTACACTTCCTCCTTTCAGTAGCTCCATGTAAACATCCGAGTCTGTTAAAATGCGCTCCTTGTGGAATAACTGAACGTCCTCTATTTCATACTTTGTTTTAAGCTTGTCCTTTATTTCTTCAATTGTTCTGCACTCGTTTGCGTTAAACTCATTCACATCTGAATTGACTTCTACTCGTACTATTTTCTCTTCCATGCTTTCTTCTATTTTCAGAGCTTTATAAAATTAGTAGCCAATAAAAATTTTTAATTATACTCCAATAAAAAACATATCTAAACAAATAAAAACTACTTTGATACTGCCTGTTTTTCCGCCTTATTCTGTCTGTACAGATTCAGACGCGTTGTCTCTATGTGCACCGGGTCAAATAAGAAGCTCACGCGGAGCCCGTGGATGATCTCGTCAATGTTCCTGTTCTTTCGCGCACTTTTCTCGTGCTCCAAATACCTCAGCATCCTTACGATCAGCACGGGGCTCAAGTACTCCCTGTCCACTGTCTTGATAAAGCTGTACAGCTTGGGGGGCAGAAACACTTTGCTCTCGTTTGCGTCAATAATGTCGACATCCTCTGCCTCTTCAAAGAACTCTGCCACTTCTCTTCCAATTGTAATAAGCTTTACGGGGTGGTACCTCATTTCGCTCACTTTCACATACAGCAGCTTAAGAGACTTGCAGTTTATGCAGACAGCTCTTTTTTCTTTTCTTATAATGTCGATTACGTTCACGCACGTGGGGCAAGACTTTGGACAGGTGAGTCTTGTGCACGCGTTCTTTATTTTGACCATTGAGATCAGCTTGTTTATCTCTTCCAGCCACGTGGTCACCACGAGGTCGTACTTTAAAATCAAAATAGAGTCTTCTTCTATTTCTTTCACGATTTCCTCTGCCCATTTGTATATTATCTCTTTCTTTAATACGTCACTTGCCTTCATGCAAATAAAATTTTAAAAGTACACTTTGCTTCATAAAAAAATAAAAATACACATTACTAAAATAGCATACGGAACATGTTTATTTCTAAATTCTTTTTCGTTCTCATCGGCGCACTACAAAAATAAAAAGAAAAACAGAGCTATTACAACAAGAGCATGAACAGAAGTATTAGAAGAAACAGAATGGTAGAAATGCACAGAGACAGAACAATGGTGATATCCAGTTATTTTGTAGCACTTTGCTAATATAGCCAAGCAACAACTCGAGAATGCTATGAAAAACTGTTACCGATGCTTTTAGTACCTAGAGAGAATAGCTGATTAGCAGACATACTGTGATTAGTGTGACAATAAGCTGATAAAAATAAATAACAACTATGGCATTTTATTGATACGATGGTAACCATAAATAGCTGGCTCTATGTACTTCGGAGGATGCTTATCACGGATGTCAGCATTCTTATTATCAGCCCGTCTGAGATGGAGAGACCAACTATTCCGAAGACTGCAGCTCCTGATAGAGGAAGAAGATCAAACACTTCTCTTCCCTTTCTCCAGACGTATCCATCGGCAAACTTTGCACCGCTCACACACCCCAGTAAAAAAGATATCATTACGCAGTGGAACGCATAGAACAGAATAAACATCTTGTTGCCTCTCTTTCTCTCTCTGAATGGAGCACCTGGCGTGTAGACAAGGCCAGAGTACAGGGCCTGTATGTTTGAAATAAGAAATATCCCCGATGCCATCTGTGATGTTTCCGAAAGTCTGTTTGTTCTGGGCGGCAAACTGTTCGTGTGGTGCAGATAGTGCATGTACTGCATGAGAATGAACAGATGGACACAGTGGGTCATGCAGTGGATGAATATTCCGTATATAACTGACTTTTTAAGGAGCCTTTTCTTGGGTTTTTTTCTGGACAGTTTCTGCGCGCATTGGAAGCGAGACATGACCAAAGAAAGCGGAATGTTTATGAGAATGTCGGTGTAAATGTTCTGCATATCAGACATGAACAGGCGCCTAAATAGGAGAATGAAGAGAGCATTGAACTGGGAGATCGTTATGATCAGAATCTGCTCTATTTTGCTGAGGGTTGTATTGAGGGCACATTTTCCCTCTTTTATTATGTCAATGAGACACGACACTTCTTTGCCGTACGAAATATAGGAGGACGCACAGTACTCTACAGCGCTGTCTGAGCTGGAGAGAAGAGAGACCCCTACATCTGCGCTCTGTATGGCATTGCAGTCATTTGCGCCATCCCCTACAAAACACACCAAGTCTGTTTCTCTGTACATTTCCACCACCGAGCTTTTCTGGAAAGGATTCATTCTGGCAAAAACCTTACATCTTTTTTGGAGTAGACTTTTGTACTCTTTTGATTTCATCAGAACATCAAACAGATGGCCTTCTATCGCCACGGCATAGTCAATATACGAGCTGTAGTCATGTCCCTTTCTTACCTTCATCAGCACTTTGTCAAAAACAACATTGTCGTTGATGCATGCCCACTCTACTGCATCAATGCAGAGTTTGGCGCCAGATGGCACGACAGGATATATCACAGGGACATGGTGCTCAACTATTCCGCAGTGCATCCCCACAGATACAGCAGTGAACAGGGCATCGCCTGTGCACATTATGCTCGATATTCCGGCCTGCGTGAGGATATTAATCGTGTCTCTAGAGTTCAATTTCAGCTTATTTTCGAACACTATAGTGCACAGCAGATGCAATGCACATTCTGCATCCTCTCTGTCCACATGCACTTCATTCACTGGTTTATACGCTAGAGATATAACTCTATACCCAGCACGGGTGTACTTGCTTACTAGCTCGTCATTATTGCTCACTTGACTACTATTTATCAGGCTAGAACTACTCTCTATTTCATTTTCATCTGTTTCATTCCTGTTTAGATTGCTGTCTGTTTCATTCCTGTTTATACTGCTATCTGCTGTATCTCTATCTAGTAATATAGAAGGGCTGATATGTCCATCTATTGTATCATCATTGCTTATTTCTAGCGTATTTCTATCTCTATCACTATTTTCCGTTCTATTGGTGACTAATAGGGGCGTTTCACATATGTCCCTGATGGCTTCGGTTGATCCCTTGGAGAATGCGTACAGCTGCCCATTGATTTCAGAAATAACTGTCATTCTTCTGATATTTGGGTCAAAGTCAAATATTTCTCTGATTATGCCTACTTTCTTCTCTTGTGCATGTATTGTTCTCTGGATCTTCTGCATGTGCGACGAGTATTCCACACTGCCTCCTGCAAACTGGAGCAATTTTATATCCAACGGGTCACCAACCAGTCTGTCTCCTATCTTCTCTACCGAGTGGCACAGGCTGATACCCTGCCTTACAAGTGGGTCTGATATTTCATCAATTGATGAAACCTCCACACCGTTCACATTTATGCACTTTATGTCCAGCCCTTCTTCCGTCAGAGTGCCTGTTTTGTCAAAGCACACTTTGCTGATGTTTCCTGCCACATTGCTTATCGAAATGTCCTTGCACAGAATATTCTTCCTTAGAAGCCTTCTTGAGCACATTGCCATTCCTATCCAAATGGCTGTGGGGAGCGACGGAGAAACCAAAGCGTACACCAAATCGAATATGTACAGTATTAGAATGTGTGCAGGCAAAAAGGACTGCAGGTACACAAACACAGAGATGCCGCATGGAACCATAATAACAGCAATGATGCTAATGATCTTCATTGTGTCAAAATACACAGGAGGCCTTGTGAGCTTCTGCTCTGCTAGATTCCTGAACGCCTTCCCCCGGGCTGATCCGTACGATATTCTCACACTCTTCACAAGACAATAGTTGTTCGAGTCTATGAACTTCTGCAGCTCTGGATGGTTTATCTCGTACTGCCCCGGGGTGCTCTCAATGATCGCCTGCAGAATAACTGATCCTGCCAATATCTCTGCGTTCTTTTTCTTCAGCACAGGCACAGACTCGCCTGTCACAAACCCTTCGTCCACAGCCACTGTTCCATCTACTACGACACAGTCGCACGGCACTTCAGAGTACGGAATAAAGACGAGCGTGTCGTCCATGACTATATCTGTCTCCTGCACTAGCACTATCTCTGATGGCTTGTTCTTCTCCTGCAGCAGCAAAAACGAATTTTTTTTTGTTTTTGATATTCTATCAGACTGTTCGTTTTTTCTTATTTCAGTTCTTACTTCGTTAACGAGGTTGTACGACATAAGCAGAAAAATGATGAGGGCATATATGTAGTAGTCGATGTAGACCCACAGTATTATTCCAAACATCGTATAGACGTTTATGCTGTCGAACAGAGAAAGAAAGAAAAGATGGAAGGATCCATCTCGTCTGGTGATCAGCTCATTTTTTCCAAACAGCACTTCTCTTTCTTTTCTGGTGAGTGTTTCGATGTATCCTGCGCCGTTGGGGAGATGGTACTCTTGAGAGACCCAGTTGAACACCCTTCGTGTGCTGTTTACGAACGCATACTTGTACGTATTGTTCCTGACGTATTCGTACATGATGTCCGTTATGTCTTCTTTTTCTATTTTTTCTTCGTAGACATCTGACGACCTCCCATCGCATATTAGTATATCAGCGCACTCTATTGATACGGATTTGGTCTCCAGATGCAGTTTAACAGACGGGAAGGACACGCACAGAACATGAAACAAGCCCAAAGTCATCCCAGAAATAGTGTAGTATACTTCTCTGGATAGCCTGCGTTTCCTTCCCACTATGCGGCTGTTATTCTTTTCCTTGTTAAATGTTCCCATGAGGAGTTAAAAAATTAATCCAAATTATTATTATACGGGGGCACGTTAGACCAATTATTAAACAGGCTGAACAGAGAAAACTTGTGACAGAAGAGGGAAGTAGAGCACAGAAGACGCGTCGGAAGCATGCAATGCACAAATAAACGGGAAATAGTCCAGTGTGCATATTGTTATACGAATTAACAGACAAGGGTGGTTTTGTTTGTTCTATAGTGGCAATTTTATGCAACTTGTTTTGATTATTTCTATTTTCGGATGTTTGATGACTTATGTGCTTGTAGATTACATAGAACTGTTAAGATGTGAGCATATGTGTTCATTGTTATACAGTAAGAGACAGTTTAAGAGTCAATCATCAGTTACTGGTGATAGAAAGTTGTTATTCTTTCTTTAATCCTCTGTTTACCATAAGTCAAAGTCTATACTTATTTCTTGTTCATAGTTAGGCTACTATTATGACGATTCTATGAAGGAATTACACTACGTCTGATGTAAAAGTCAATGAGTGAACTGGTCTGAAGATAATGTAGTGATTTATTAATTGCAGACTTGTAAATGTTAGACGTATGATATTTACTGTGCGTCTTGATGACTTGTGCCAATGTGTTTGTCGTCTAGTTATCCTTATCATCTTTAGCTTCTGAATGTATTGTATTCATGCTCGCGCCATCTAAAAATAAATATATTCATGCTTGTTTTTGTTATGATGCCAATTTGGTATATGAATTATAAATTAATTTATGACAATATCAATTTAGCACAGGCATCAGTAAAGAGAGCTATTTATTTTGTTCTCTATGAATAATTTTTAAAAAATATAAACAATGGATAAGAGGTTGCAGAAAGATGACTTAATAAAATTAAACAAAGATGTAACAGAATGGGAGGAAAAGTTGTCTGCTTGGGAGAGGGAAGTAGATAGCTTACGCTATTTATTAGATAAGCATCCAGAGATTCATGAGATAGATTCACTTAAGTGGGCGGCAGAAAGGGTAGGAATACTTGAAATGTGGACCAAGGCATACAAAAAGCTGAAAAAAGAAAGAGCATTAGATTACTACAGCATGGCTTTCGAAGTAACTTCCCATCTAGAAGAAAAAATAGATGAAATGCAAGAAAAACGTGATAAGAAAGAAGAAGAGTACGATTTACAACAGAATAAAGAAAGAAAGAAGAAAGAACTGGAAGATGATATTCAGAAAAAAACAAACGAAATAAAAGCACTGAAAGAGCAGTTAAGCTTGTTGATTTAGCGAGGTAAACCATACCCTTTTTGGAACATGTTTTACAGAGACTCTACGAGATAATATGCAAGACTGCAAGACCAATATAACTCCGAGTTGATATCACTTATTGTCTATTGATTTGATTAGTGATTAGTGATTCATGATTAATCAAATAGATTTACTGATCTTATCAGTTTTGCAAACTATCTAAAGAGTTTACATTCAATAAATTATTCAGTGTTCTTTTATGTTTTCGAAGAAAAAACAGCTATAAATAATTTTAAATAAACTTATTGGTTTTGTATATGGTCCACAAAAATAAAAAACTACTAGTATCATTTCTCTCTTCAAAATAATTTTATTTTATCTGTTTATTATTCTATTTAATGGCGTACTCTAGTTATAATATCTTGCACTAGGCGCTCTCCTGAAGAACTGCCTGGCCTGTGCCACCGACATGTCTATGCTCAGATTCACATTGCTAGTCTCCAGGTGCCTTTGGATCCATCGTGGCAGCTGAGTCTTCTTTTCTGTGGCATTAAATCGCCTATCTGCTAAAACAGCTAGCCCATAGTCTGTGCTAGACCGCAGTACACGCCCTATGCACTGCGCTGTTTGCCTCATTGCATCAAAAGAGAGAAACTCGCTCTCTCTGATGCCAAACTCGCTGCCCAGGAACTCAAGTCTTTTTTTCAGCTTTGGATTCTCAGTGTACTGATATGGCACGCCAAATACAAGCACGCCTCTGCCGTAGCATCCAGAGAAATCCACGCCCTCTGACACTTTACCACGGGCTACACTCAGCATGATTCCTCCTCTGCCCGACTCGCACGACTGTCTGTATCCCTCTAGGGCCCGCTCTGTTTCTTCGTGGTCAAATGACTCTACAAAAATAAGTTTATTTTCAAGGACTTTTTTTATCATTCCGCTTTCAGACCACGCAGACACAGCTTCCTCCAGATACTTGTACGAAGGAAAGAAGCACACAAGGCCGTCAGGCACTGATACAGCCATTTCCAGGAGAAGATTGCCGTAGTTCCTTACTACTGCAGGCTCAGTTCGTAGTGAGAATGTGGTAGATACAGCATTTGAGGATTTCTCCATGGCAAGGGTCATTTGGTCACTTCCTTTTGTGACAATAAGGGCACACAGGCCTCTTTTTGACGATGCATCGATCTCTACCGATTTTACAGGGATAAAATCAAGAAGACGCGGATATATTGAGATGGGGCTTAGCGTGCCGCTTGTTATGATTACATTTCTATATCCAGATAGCACTCTTTTTGCAGCAATAGATGAGTCCAGGCAAGAGAGGTGTAGAACTGGCTCATAAACCGAGTAGGAGTTGAAAGGCTCAAAAATAACGGAAAATCCCTTTTTGAACTGTCCTGCGAGAGAACAAAAGTCGCACACCCGAGATAAATCGTAGTAGTCTTCAGAGAATCCAAGAGACTCCATTTCCCCCATTAATTCACGCAGTCTCCGCGACAGATGAACAAGTGCTGAATAATCTACAAACACACTTGACTCCAGTGCCTTAACGAAAGAGTCTGTGGGCTCTGATGACAGATTTACATCTTTCAGCTTGGCCTTGAAAAATTCAACGATTCTCTTGGCTGCTGATATGAATCCGTTCACCGTGCGCAGTGATCCCGGGAGTAGAGCAGTGCATTTTCTGCTGGACTTGTGGCTCTCCAATAGAGAGGAAAAGTCGCTTTTAATTCCCTTCCCTCGGGCATAGCTGCTTCTTTTTATCTCATCGCGCGTGAATGTCTGTCCAGATGCGTAATCAGAGATAAGGGAAAGAGTGCGCCATGCCTTATCTAAAGTTGTTCTGTTAATTCTTACAGAGAGCACTTCTACGCACACGCTGTCTATGTTGTGTGCTTCATCAAATACCACTGCGCAGTTGCTTCCAAGATCGCTGCAGACAAGCTCATTTATTCTTGGATCAATCATGTAGTTATACGTATAGACAATGCAGTCTGCTAGGAATATAGAAGAGCGCGCTGTGTAGTACGGGCACACCCCATTGACTCCTCCTGTTTCTTCCCTTAGTTCTGAAAGTGTGTGTATGCCATTGGAAAGAATATACGATGATCCGTCTGTATACTTTTTATAATATGGACAGTTTGTGTTTTTTTCTTCTTTACATCTTCTGTTTATTTCTGAGGGATTTCCTGTATTTACGTTCTCGTTTACGCAGAGTGTTCTCCTGGCAGCTAGTCCCACGCCGAGATACTCCAGATCTGGGATGTATGTGCGTATGTAGTTGTACAGCTCCTTCAGCTCTTCCAGGACTTTCTGTATTTCTGCAGTTGTTCTCGTGCAGTACACGATCTTGAATATTCCCTCTTTTTTTTTAAATCCTCCCGTGTTTTTTATTTTCTCGTGTCCTACTCCATTTGTCATGAGATGAATTTGGTAGCTCATTAGGAAGCTGAGAATGGAGACTGTTTTTCCTGTGCCTGTGGGCATTTCAATGAGACAGTGGCCCTTGCCCTGGACGACTTCGTAGAGCTCTTTGATGTACTGCATTTGTTCTGGGTATATTTTGTCCTTTGGGAAGAATACTTCGATACTTCCCATCTTAATAATCATAAATAAAAAATAGCAGCTGCATAAAACAAGAAGAGAATAAAATAAAACCATTCCAAAAGAAGAAATAAGCAGAAATAAATAGAGAATAGCAGGAGAAAGTGCAGAAACAGAATGATCTTCTCGGAATAAATAAAAATCATAAAGATAAACAGTAAAAACACATAAAAATTATCTAAATCAAGATAGGAATGAATAATTCTAGAGAGAAAATGTGATAGTTCTAATCAGATATAAATATTTATTAACTGTTCTCTAATGCTCAGGAAGGGCTTCGTACATGTTCTCCTGTCCTTCTCCCACAGCTCTTTCTTTCTGGTGGTTTACGAACTGTCCCATTCTGCTTTGTTCTATATTCAGATCTATTAGATCATCGCTTGCACTTGGCAGCTCTGTCGAGCCCACAGGTACTTTGGTTGAAAATCTGATCTTTCCTATTTGCAGATCTCTTAGAACCATATACGAGGCTATTCTCTTATCAGGAACACCGCCCTTGGCCATTTTGCCCCACTTCAGGGCGAGAGAAATAAGAAGCTGTTCTTCTGTCTCTGGCTCTACTATGTTGTAAAGCAGCGCAAAGTTTGCTCCTCCTATCTTTTTGAATATAAATGATACGATCTCATCTGGGTCAACTTCTGATGTGCTGGCTCTAAGGGCCGCGCTAACAGGGTTGCACTTATTGTAGATAATCCCAGGAGAGTCTATCAGCCTAATCGATCCACCTAGGACCAGATGCTGCAGAGTTTTTGTCACTCCCGGCGTATTCTGCACTTCGCACGATTTTTCTCTTTTTAGCGAGTTTATTAAGCTGCTTTTTCCCACATTTGGGCACCCAACTATTCCCACAGTTACAGATCCGCCAGATCGCGCATAGTTATTTAGAAGATTCATCAAATCCTTCACGCCGTATGCCTCGGCTTTTAGCTCTGTTTTCTCTGTGTGTCCTATTCTTGTTCTCTGCGACTGCGTAGACGCTTTGAATGGAACTGCAGGGGCGTAGTTTCTTAAGTATGCTAGCCACGATCCCCAGTTCTCTCTGTCCACCAAGTCTATCTTGTTTAGAATGTAGACCAGCTTTTTATTATGGCTTAAAATGATGCTTTCAACCTCTGGTGCTCTGCTGCCAATGGGGTCTCTGGCGTCGAGGACCTGCAGGATTACGTCTGACTCTGAGACAACTTTGTGTATTTCTTTGATGTACTTTCTGGAAATGTCATCTGTGTCGTTTTGCTGCACGTTTGTCTTTTTGTTCTCCATGTACAGCTTCAACCGTCTTTCTGCGCTTTCTCTTATCTCTCTAAGAGTCATCTTCTCTTCTTCGGTTTTCACTGCTTTGAACGGCCCTGTTATCTCTCTCTTTTCTCTCTTTCTTTCCTGTCTTCTGGTCTCTTTGTCTGCTCTGGATGCTTTTTTTCTTAAGTTTTCTCTGCTTTTTGTGGTTCCTCTCTTGCTTAGTCTTTTCTTTTCTTTCATAAAAAATTTGCAAAGCTCCGTTGTGCCGTTTATGTACAGAAAATATCTCTCCACGTTTTCTATTGCTGCGCGTAAATAAAGAGCAGAGCAACAGGAGAGTGCATCTCTTCTGTTTATTTGTGTCTCCTAAACGAATGCCTTCTCTTACTCTGCTGATATTTCATGATATAACGTATTTTACCTTCGTTTTTCAGGTGGAACAAAAGTATCTTGCAGAATGTGCATGAAAATAAGACCAAAGAGCTATCCATCCCGCCTAAAACAAAATAGAATGAGTTTACAAGCAAGTACTCGCGTGGATTGGAGAAAAAAAGAACAAAAGAATTTACAAGAGCATGAAAGCAATTAAAAATTAGCATGGAAGAATCCCCAATAATATTGCACTATATTCACTAAGATCATCGAGCGATCATTGGCTAACGAACAACTAGAAAGCACTAGAAAAAAACAAGAGTGCATTGCAGTGATTGATGATACCATCTAGAATCTAGCGGGACAAATGACAGATGAATGTGCAAAATAACAACAAGTGATTTATTAATCTGAGGGACTACGCGTGCGCATACTCTTCTTCATCCACAGTTGCATCCTGGTACTGCTGGTACTCGCTGTATAAATCATTCATGTTTGACTCTGCCTCTGTGAACTCCATCTCGTCCATGCCTTCTCCAGTGTACCAGTGCAGGAAAGCCTTCTTTCTGAACATCAAGCTGAACTGGTCGCTGATTCTCTTGAACAGCTCCTGAATGGCTGTGCTGTTCCCGATGAACGTAGAGGACATCTCAAGCCCTGTTGGAGATATATCGCACACAGATGTTTTGACATTGTGGGGAATCCACTCGACAAAGTTTGCAAAGTTTTTCCTCTGTATGCTGAGCATCTGTTCATCTACATCCTTCATGGATATTTTCCCTCTGAACATCGCAGCGACTGTAAGATACCTTCCCTTCGTGGGGTCGCATGCAGCCATCATGTTCTTTGGGCTGAACATCTGCTGCGTAAGATCTGAGACAGAGCTTGCTCTGTATGCGGTAGATCCCTGGGCTGTCAAAGGAGCAAAGCCAACCATGAAGAAGTGGAGGCGCGGGAAGGGTATCATATTCACAGCCAGCTTGCGCAGGTCTGCATTGAGCTGTCCGGGGAATCTGAGGGTAGTTGTTATTCCGCTCATTACAACAGACACGAGCCTGTTTAGGTCGTTGTACCCTGGGTTAGAGAGCTTCAGAGTGTTGAAGCAGATGTCGTACAGAGCTTCATTGTCTATGCAGAAAGTTTCATCGCTGTTCTCCACCAGCTGATGGATACTGAGGGTTGCATTGTACGGCTCTACAACTGTGTCGCTGACCTTGGGCGATGGAACCACACTGAAAGTGCACATCATTCTTTCGGGGAACTCTTCTCTTATTTTGCTAATTAGCAGTGTGCCCATCCCTGCCCCTGTTCCTCCCCCGAGAGAGTGCGTCACTTGGAAGCCCTGGAGACAGTCGCAGTTCTCAGCTTCTTTTCTTATTACATCCATCACTGAGTCAACAAGCTCAGCGCCCTCTGTGTAGTGCCCTTTGGCCCAGTTGTTTCCTGCTCCTGACTGTCCGTGTATGAAGTTGTCTGGTCTGTAAAGCTTGCCGTATGGACTCTCCTTGATGACATCCATTGTTCCGGGCTCAAGATCTACGAGGACTGCTCTGGGGACGTACTTTCCGCTTGCTGACTCATTGTAGTAGACAGACGCCCTGTCTAGTTGGTAGGAATTAGAGCCAATGTATGCACCATCGCCATTTATTCCGTGCTCGTCGCTGATTATCTCCCAGAACTTGGATCCTATCTGGTTACCGCACTGGCCTGTTTGTAAATGGACAATTTCTCTCATTACAGGGGCACAAGGAAAAGAATAAAATAAAAACCCAAGGCATGGAAAGAGAAGCGTGAAATATTAAAAATAAAATAAATAAATGAAAAATAGAGGAGATAGATACTGCAGTAGTGGACAGATGAACAAAGGAGCGCATGCAGAGATGGGCAGGTAGGTATGCCAATGGGCAGGCAGATGGATGGTGTAATAGCTAGGTAAATAGCTATGTAAATGGATGAACAGTGTAGTGAGGAGGTAGAAGGTATAAATGAAATGAGCAGTAGCAGTAAAATGATTAAGATACTTAACAGAAGATTGAGATGGCAGTGAATGAATAAGAGCATATTTAGGGATAATTCTCTGTTTATTATGCAAGTATTCTAATGGAGATAGATTGAAAGAAAGAGAGGCAAGAATGGGGCATATTGCAATTGGATTGGGAGTGTAGGGCTATTCTCCTATGATGTACTGTTTATTCAGTGCTTTGGTAATTTTCGTTCTCTTCCTGGATGTCTTTTGAAAATATTTAATATTAAATTGAAATAGGAGCACAAAAATAGCCATGGCAGCATATACGGCCCTTTACAGCCACAGAAACGCCTTGATAGACGAGTCAGAGAGCGAAGGAATAAACAGAATTATTGTGTACTCTGCTGCAGAAATACTGGACCATGTGCTGAGAGAGAGAAAAACAGACCTGTTTCTGCGAATAGTGGAGTACAACGGGAAGAAAGTGAGCGCCTGTGTACTGGAGAATGGGTATAAGGTGTTTGCTGTCTTCCACAGCACAGAAGACGAAAGGGAGGAGATGAAGAGACTCCGCGAGATATTTCGAGAGAAAGTTGTAAGGGGAGAATTTAATGCATTTGAATTTTAATTTGCAAATGAATCTGGACACGAGCAGACGGCTCATAAAAAAAGGAAGCGATGCCATTTTGCTCACCCTTTTGGAAGAGACAGAGGACAAAGAGAGCCCCAAAGTGGTAAAAACAGCAACTGTCAATAAGAGACACAACAGGCAGGGAAGGAGGCAAAGGGTAATCGGGAAAAGCAGAATAATCGCACACTCCAAAACAAAAGAAGAGAAAGATCTGGAAGAAGAAGAAAACACAAAAACACTCACGGAAGGAGTAGACTTTGCAGGCGTATACGGGGAGATAGACGTAAACGAGGGAACGTACTTAGTGTACATTAAAGAGTCTAGGAAAGTGGGGAGACTAAATGGGAAGGCAGTTTACGAAGTGCTGTCGTGTGGATCGGTCTGCATTGATGGCTTGAACGACCCGATGATCCAGGAGATGCTTGACGACTTTTTCAAGATTCCAGGCCTCTTTTACTCAGAAACAGACCTCTCCACTGCTGGAACACATTTGGAGGAAAACACGGATTTTATTTATAACTACATCCCTCTATCAAAGTATCAGCAAAATAACCCAGATGCAGCAGTGTTTGGGATAAATGTCGTGCAAGGATACTTTGGGCAGGAGTATCTCTCGGGAAAAGTGGAGATGGAGTGCACAATCGTCAGCAGAAGGTCCTGGAGGAATGCAGGCACGCGGTACTACGCCAGAGGCGCTGATCCAAATGGAGACGCAGCCAATACTGTGGAGACGCTGCTAATCGCAAAAACAAAAACAGAGACGTACGAGTTTATCCAGTGCAGAGGGTCAATTCCTCTTTCGTGGGAGCAGAAAATAAATTTATCGTATAAACCTCCTGTTAAAATGGGGAACTCCGACTTGAGCAGGCACCTATTCATGAAACACCTGAATGTTCTTAGAAAGAGATATGGGAAGTACATGTTCATCACCCTGCTTGATGAAAAAGGACACGAAAAAGAGCTGAACAGCGAGTTTACAAAGTCACTGCAGGAGACGGGGTGCAAGTATCTGGCAGTTGACTACCACCGGATGATGAAAAGTGCGGAAGAGAAAAAAGAGTTTAAAAAGAGCCTGAAGGATGCTCTTTCACACGAGGTGATGCTGAGAACCAACTGTGTAGACTGTTTGGACCGTACGAATGTCGTGCAGTCACAGCTCTCCAAAATAAAACTCGTTGAGATGCTCGGACTGGAAGAAGAGTCTGAAAATGGAAGCATTCTCGACATTGACGACTATCTGAATGAAAGCTCAGTTAAAAAGCTAGGACAGCTTTGGAATAGCAATGCCAATGCGCTGTCTATGCAGTACACGGGAACATCAGCACTGAAGAACGACTTAACAGAGCACGGAGTAAGAACATTTAAGGGTCTGATCCAGGACGCGATCAGCAGCGGCAAGAGGTATGTGAACAACAACTTCACAGATGGAAGGATGCAGGAGATCATTGAACTAGTTACAGGAGTCAGACAGACACTGGGAAACTGTATTAGGGGAGACAGAAGGATAGGAATATATTTGGTGTTGGTCAGCATACTTATTGCATGCTTGTACAAGCACTCGTACTATGCAGGTAATGCTGCATTGGCTTGTGCAGTTGTTTCATTCAGAAGCGTGCTGGCTGTTTACCTATCTTTTCCATCTCCCCGAAAGAGAGTTCAGGGCGAGAAAGAGAATGAAAAAGTAAAAAAAAGAGAATAGAAGACTCAAGCAGGAATACTTGCAAAAATAAAAAGCGCAGAGAATAAATACGAAGAGACGCTTATGAATAAACAGGTATTTTCTAACTATAGTTTATTCTTATTTTCAGGATCTTTTTTCTAGTTGGCAACTATCGTAAATTCAATCTACAATTAATATATCAAATTTACAACATCTCGGAGTTTAATCTATAATCCATATATCAATTCCAAAGATCACAAAAAATAAGTATAAATACATTTACATGTTTGACAAGCGCGGACATGAATACAACACAATTAGAAACTAAAGAAGAACCAAAGGATAACCAGACGGTAAACACAGTGACAAAAGTCACCAAGACACACAGTAAACATCCTACGACCGGCAGCCGCAAGCCTGCAACCAATAAAGCACCACATTATCTTCAGACCAATTTCCTCATTGACTTTTACATCAGACATGGTGTAGTTCTTTCATGGAATCACCACAATTTTTATTATTTTATTCTAATTTAGTTTTATGTTATGTGTATAAAGTGTCTAGTATAAATTAAGTGCCAGTTTAGCACTGAATGGTGCTCGAGAAGACTGCTAATAGAGAGAATTATACCATGAATGGATGGCATCTTCTGTTTTTAGTGAAAGTTTTTCTGTAGAATTATTTATATTTGACACTTAATATTTTATTGAATTGCACTCTTTATATAGATTGAAAAATAACTCAGCCAATCCAGCGTTGCAGAGCAGTAGATACGTAATTTAGCTAAGCAGTGGTAGAAAAGACTAAAGCCTCCTGTGTAGAGCAGCGAGATGAACTAGATTGCTGTCTTCTAGGTATTTTCTGTAAATTCTATTATTAGTCTATTGCTATCATTATGTGTATACACTTTGTACTGAGATGTGCTGTCCACTCCTATTTCATTTATATTTTTAATGTCAGCTGATGTCAGCTTGCCAATTTGAAATCCTATGTACGAGAGTTTTTTAAAGTGTTTGCCATACTCAATAAGGGTATTTAGGTCTAGATCTACAACACTGGTTATCTCAATCGTTACCTTCTCAACAGAGTCAGAATTTAAGTGCAGGCACACAGAGTCTCTAAGAAAAAGCATGAATTTCTCAGTTATTTTGTCTTTATGGCTGATTTTGAAGGCTATTGTCTTGATTGCCTTATACGCGCCAAAGGGAAACACGAAGTTGCTCAGATACGGAAGAAATCGAGAATCGGGCTTGGCAGCTTCTGTGAAACTTGAAATAAATAGAGAGCTAGTTTCTAGGCTCATGCGAAACTTCATATAGTACGAAACTATATTAAAAAAAGTTTCATCGATAGCAAGAGGAAATTTGACGTCTATAAGGATGGGGTTGTTCACTTTAATGTTGCTAAATCCCAGGTCTTGGTAGATGTTGTTGTTTATGTAGCAATTTGTAATGGCTATCTCTTCTCCTATCTTCCTGTTTTCGTCGATGATCTTTTTTTCCTTCTCGGAAAACGTATGGTACTTCTTCTGAACTTGGCTTATGTTTAGATACTGCACGTTTCTCTTAATCCGCGGGAGCAGGCTCTCCTCATACTTTTCGTCGTATCCGTAGAACACATTTTGCATGTACAGAGCATACAGGTTCTTAATTTTCTTGATGAAGGTAAAGTCTGGAATTTCTTTAAAAACCGTTCTGTGAAATTCCAATATTTTCACAGAAGACAGATAGCGCAGACTAGAAATGCTCTGCGTGTTGGTTATGTTTACCATGCTGATTGATAAATTGAAGTGTACATTGTGTATAGAATGCAAAAAGTGTTCGATCTCTTCCTCCTCCACTGCTTCTATTAATAAGGTGTCGACCCATATTGTGGTCTTTAAGTTTTTATCACCAAGTAGTCTTGTTTCTTTAAAGCCCAGAACAAGGAGCTCTTCAAAATTCTCCATGTCTTTAAAAGTGCTCGAGTGCAAAGACACATTGCACAGCTTGACCTCGCTTGCAGAGCTAAAATATTTGAACTTTGAAAACCTGAAGTTCTCAGACAGCGCAAAGTTTTGTACAACAATGCGATCCTCCACATTCTCCTGCAGGTCTACAAACATCAATATGATGTTCAAAATGTCATCGCTGCAGCTAGTTAGCTCTGGAGAGATGCATACTCCTATGCTGGCTTTGCTATACAGGCCGTATGAGTAAGGTGTTCTACTCTCTGCTGGAGAAATTAAAAACTCTATGACGTAGGATAGTGCAAAATGATCAGTTCCAAATCTGATAACTTCCTCTTTTAAGTGTCTTGTGACTAATTTGACAAATGCATTGTCTTTAGTAAAAAGCCCATTTGAGTTCCCTTCCACGAGCTTAAAAGTATCAGCATACAACTGCGCTATTTTGCATAGGCTATTACTGACTGTCTGTTCGCAGCCACTCAAGCCATTTTCAGTAGAACCAGAATCTTTTCTCTGTTTCTCATCTATTTTATTATCATCAGATATCTCTTCCATTGAGCTTCTGCCCTTTCCATCTTCTTGCTGCATCCAAATACCAGTAAAAATTATTGCCAGCTATATTTATAGCCACTGCTGCTGACGAAAATAGACCAATACAATGTCTCAACAAACCATCCTATTACAGCTGGCAAAATAAAAAGCAGAACCAATCCTTTTCAAGCTCTGAAATTAACCGTGCATTGATTGGGTAAAGTTCTTCAGTTAGTTAAATACATACTAGAAAAGCTCTCTATTTTTATTTCTATTTGTTGTGCAAATTATTTTAACACTCACTAACTCATTTTTGAATACAAAGCAGTATGGATTTTAGCTTTTATTTTAAAAAATAGACTTTGCAAAGTATAAAAAGGAAATACAAACACACATTTATTTAGCTCAATTTCTAGGACAGAATACAGATGACTGGATGAGTACTTTTAAGTATTTCGCGCAAAGACTATGTTTGTTAACTTTCTATCATCATCAGTATATATATCATAGTCAGGTATGTTATTTATTCTGGAGACAGCTTTACTTCTGGTTTGTAAAAGTTTGTAATTTTCAAGCTGCACTTCTTTTATATTTTTAAAATACCTGCTAATTTCAAAGACAGTGTTTATGTTTATAGGAGCAACTACTTCTGATGTAAAAAATACTTCTTTAATGTCGCTGGGATGTGTATATAAAAATAGCATTTTTACAAAGAAATTTACAAATGGCTCTGTTATTTCATTTTCGTGGTAGAATTGCAAGTATAAACGCTCAAAGTTTTTGCAAGAGCTATAAGGCAGCACAACATGAGTTTTATGGGCATGGAATATAGTATCTGGTTTGTTAGATTTTGTAAAAATTGAAAGAGAATAAGCATTGAGTGTCATATCTACATGAAAATACAATCTGTATGATACTACATCTGAGAAGCTATTGTCTTTAAGAAGAGAAATTGTAATATTCATACAGCTGAAATGTCTTCCTTTGACTTTGCTAAGTCCTAAATCATGGTAGATACTATTATTCACATCAATAGACGATGGGGCAATCTCTTCTCCTACCGTTCTATTCTCTTCAATAATCTTTTTTACTTTTTCCGAGTATGTCTCGTATTTATGCGAGACTTGGCTTACATTCAAGTAATCTACATTTTTTCTAATCTTTGGGAGTGAGTCCTCACTGTACTTCTCATCATATCCGTAAAATACATCCAGAATCTTTAGATTCTCCAGATTCTTGCTTTTCTTGATAAAAGTAAAGTCAGGCACTTCTTTAAACACCACTCCATTCAACTCAAATGAGTTTAGAGAAGATATATAGGAGAGACTAGAAATGATCTGAGCATTGGACAGACTTACCATTCTGATCTTTAAATCAAAAGACGAATACTTTGCATCTGTGGAGCACAAAAAGCGCTCAACCTGTTTTTCCTCCAGCTTCTCTATCAATAGATATTTTAAATTTGGTATGCTTATTTTTACATTTCCATCGCCAAGTAGCACCGTTTTGTCAGCCATTACCAAGTTTTTAAGTGTTTTAAGATTCTCTATGTCCTTAAAGGCATTAGAGTGTATCGATGTGCAAAGCAATAGCATCTGCTCTAGATCAGCAAGACAATTGAACTTTGACAGCACAAAGTTTTCAGAGAGTGAGGCATTGTATATACTAAGAATATTTGCTGATCCATACTGCAAGTCTACGAAAGTCAATAAGATGTTCAAGAGGTCATCACTACTCCCAACCAGCTCGGGGGAAACAGCTATTTGTACAGAATCATCTTTAACGGTTCTATACTCGTACCTTCTTCTGTTCTTCACAGGCGCAACTAAGGAGTCTAGTACTGTGCTTAACTCAATACGATTTCCTTTAAAAGCAAGGACGTTAACATACAGATAGTCGGTGAATAGCTTAACGAGTGCATTGTCCTTGGTAAAAAGCCCGTTAGAGTCTGCTCCTAGTAGCTTGAAAGAATTGCCGTATCGGTCCACTATTTTACACAAACAATCGCTGACCATCTGTTTGTGATCAACTGGACTGTTTTCAGCAGAAGCAAGAGACAAAACTTTTTTCTCTTTTTCGATCATGGCGCTATCGTTAAATGTTTCTTTAGGCGTACCTCCTGTTTTATCCTTGCCGTATTCTCGCTTTATCCAAAACCCTGCACAGATTACTACGAGTACAACCATAACAAAAAACCCTGTTCTAAGCGCTCTGTTCTTTCGGGGCATGTTTTACTGTTCTGAGCTGTATTTATAGCTGTCAAATCATCTTGGAGCATGGGCCAATGGTATGGAAATAATAAAGCATCCTATTACAGCTAATAAAGCATCCATTAGAAATAAAGCACTGAATACTAAACAGAAATAAAAATATTTTCATTGGTGCACTCATGGGCTTGGCGAGCTAGCTACAAAACATAGACAGGACGAAGTAATGAACGGGCTGGGCATTGTATGGAGCAACTGCAAGTTTTCTAAGATGTATAAAACTGTAAATATCCGCACTTTCTGTAGAAAAAAGAATGTCAACTTCAGTACGCTCTTAATAGTGCAAGATAGTTTGTCATCCGTTAAGTAGATATACAATATAGAAAGAGAGGATTGCACTGATGTAATGCATATAGCGGTTGAAAAGCATTTTGATCTGAACTACACACACCCCATGTGGTATATATACAAGCGATGCGAGTACGCAAGCTATTTAACTAGAAAAGATCTTTGTTTCAGGCTGGCTTCTTTCATGAAAACAAAAGATGGAACAACTATACTCAGACCGCACGCGATAAGCAAGGAAGACGATAGTGCAATGAAAGAAGAAAACATAAAAAGCTGTATTGGAGCATGGTTTTTGTCTTCTGCTAAAATTATTACCAGAGAAGAAGATGGCACAGAATACGAGGAATTAGTTAGTGATTTTGTTGACAATTTACAATATATACCGGATAAGAAATTCCAAATAGAGAGAACAAGAGAATCATCAAAAAGAGTAATTTTCTCGTCTTATACGCCGCTAGGATAGTATCACCCTGTAAACATGCAGTTAGAAAGAAGTTGAGAGAACGCACTAACTTAGACTAGCCGATTAATAAACTGTTCATCTACTCATCTATTTACTGTAAATACCGTCTAAATAGTCTAAAAGTTATTGGTTCAGTACAAAATATTTAGAAAATATTTTTATTGATTAATTTTATGGCATTAGCCAATCTGTTCTGTGCAACGAACTATTTATTGGTTATTGTATTTAAATAAATTTGCACCAAAAAAATTTTAATGATGTTCAGCATGGCCAATATTACTAGTATGCTGCCCAGAGAATCTACAATTATCCAATCCACTATATTAAATGCTTTATGTATAATACAGCTATTTATTACAGAGAAATTCGAAAAAGAACTGCAAAAAAAGTCTGATACAGACCCTTTTGAATACGAAGATCTAGAATCAGAAGATCTAAACAAACAAATCATAGAAATAGCAAAGCTATTTATTCCTTTATTTGCAGTACAAATTATTCTACTGATAGTAGGAAGCGTGCCAGAAGCAACACTAGGCTCTATAGCCAATTATTTTGGAGTAATCGCCCAAAACAGCTCTCTAGAAATGGCTCTCAACGCATTCGCACACTACTTTAAACTATTCTGCATTTTTCTTCCCTTTATTCTGGCAATCTTTTACATATATAGATATACAACAAATTACAGTATGAAAAGAAAACAAGAAAAAGAGGAAAAGAAAATTGCATGTCTTATATCTATTACAATAGGATTTATTTTTCTTTGCTTAATGATTCAAAACTATTCATTCATGTATAATGGAATGATAAAGCCTATAATGGCAATTGCTGTAAGCAAAACTCCTCGTTTGGCAATGTTTATTTCTCGAGTTATATTCTATATGTATACTATTGCAGAGGGCTTCTGTCTGACACACAGTATATATTCAAAAGGCAAAAACTTCAGAGAAAACAGAAAACTACTACTAGCAGAAGGCGTGTATCTGTCCATACTTGCAATAGCGATGGGTATAGTCACTTTGCATCTAGTGATGTCTACAAACATGCTACTAGATCTACTTAGAGCTCTCAGTGCGCAAAAAAATAATCAATAAGTGGACAAACGCGTCAAATTGATTAGAACACGGAAATAAAGATAAATCATTTTCCATCGCACATTTACTTTGCTGAGTGGCTATATTTTTATTTTTCACCATTAGTTGCCAACGAAAATACTCTTATTGGATGCTCTGATGATATTAGCCACTCTTTGTAGCGAACTATTTATTGGTTGTTTGTCTTAATAAATTCGCATCAAAGGAGAAGTTTCAACGATGTCTATTATAAATTATGCTGCTGATATGCTGCCAAGCCAAACCACGATCATCCAATATGTAATTTCAACTATAGTGTACAAGGTGCAGATTTTTACTCTTGAGGATCTATTCGGCATAAAGATGGAGCTGGGCTATTTCGGAAAGGCTTTGGAATTGCCAACTGTGTCGAAAGAAAAGAAAAAAATACTCTTCATAGAAATACTAAAAATCTTAGGGCTGGCTTTCGCAGTGCAAAATGTCCTATTATGTGCAGGGAAGGCGATAGAAAAATCAGGCAACTTTATAACTAACTATTTTGGCGAAATATTCCAAGGAAGTGTCATATCCATGGCTCTCAAGGAGTATGTGTACTACTTTAAGTTATTCTGCGCCTTTCTTCCGATTGTCATGGTGCTCTACTACACGGTTATGTACACAATTGAAAACATGAATAGAGCACGCACTAGAAAGATGGCAGCAGCTTTTATCTCAATGGGCGCAGGAGTCCTGGTTAGTTTTCTGATGATAGGCAACTATCTGATTCTGCACAGCGACCAAATAAGAAATATCTCGATGGCTATCTTTGGAAAGACTCCCAGTCTGATAATCCTGAACTTCCTAATTTTCTATATATACTCCATTGCAGAGAGCATTTGTCTTGCGCGCAATATGAGCAAAAGAGAAGAAAAAATCAGAAGAAACAAAAGATCATTGGTAATGGAGGGCATATACCTCTTTATACTTGCACTCTCTATGTCTATAGCCACCGTCTATGTGGGAATGTCTGTGGGCATACTGCTAAGCCTATTCAGATCGCTTACGAAGAAAGTAAGCAAGCATGGAGTCGACAAAACAGGGACTATTATAAGCTGAAAAAAATAAACCATTTATCATGTAATTCTTTTACGAGGCTGCGCATTTTAATTTTGTTCTCGCATTGTATTCCAGTGGGCAATATTACTGTTTCTATTGGCTACTCTGGTGATATTAGTCACGCTTTGTAAAGGATTGTTTATTGGTTTTTCTGTTAATAAATTCGCATCAAAGGAGAAGTTTTAACGATGTCTTTCATCAGTGATGTTATAGAAATGCTGCCCACCAAAACCACGATCATTCAATCAGCAATATCAAATGTAGTAAATACAATACAGGTGTTTGTTCTGGAGAGTATATTCAACGTAAAAATGGAATCAGGCTATAAAGGACACGCTCTTAAACTGATAACTTTTCAAACAAGAGATAGAACAAAAACCATCCTAGAGATAATGAAGATTTTAGGGCTGGCATTTGCAATACAGAACGTCCTACTGGCTGCAGGCAGCGTAACAGAAACATCTGGAGATTTCATAACCACCAATCTCAGTCTGCTGGCTCAAAAGAGCACTCTACTTATGATTCTCAAAGAGTATGTACACTACTTTAAAATATTTTGCTCTCTTCTTCCGATTATCATGGTGCTCTACTACACAGTTATCTACACAATCGAAAACACGAATAGAGCGCGCACCAGAAAGATTGCAGCAACGTTTATCTCGATGGGCACAGGTGTTATGATCAGCGTGCTGATGATAGGCAACTATCTAATGCTCCACAGCGAAATGGTATGGAATTTAACGGTGTCCATCTTTGGAAAGACTCCCAGTCTGGTAATGTTTAACTTCCTAATCTTCTATACATATTCGATTGCAGAGAGCATCTGTCTCTCTCGAAACATAACTATAAAAAGCAAAAGATTTAGAGACAGCAAAAGATCGCTGCTGCTAGAGGGTGTATACCTCTTTATACTTGCAATGGCAATGTCTATGACTACTGTGTACATGGGAATAGCTGTAAGTATGCTATTAAATCTATTCAGAACACTCACGAAGAAAATAAGCCAGAAAGGTGTTTGCAAATCGGGACTTATTATAGCGTAAAAATAAAGACAAATCATTTTCTGCCATATTTACTTTTTTTACATGGCTGCTTTGTAATTTCATTATTCCTTTTTTACTTGGCAGTGAAGGCACTTCTATTGGCTTCTTTTATGATACTAGCTGTGTTTCCAGCGAACTATTTATTGGTTGTTCTTCCTAATAAGTTCGCAATAAAGGAGAAAATTTGACAATGTCTATTATAGCCTATGCTATCAGTATGCTGCCCACCAAAACCACGATCATCCAGACAGCAATATCACATGTAATTTACACAGTACAGCAGCTTTTTCTAGAGAAAACTCTCAGAATAAAAATGGAATCAGGGTATCTGTCGGATGCTTTAAATTTGCCCATTGCAAAAAGAGTAAGCAAAAAAAAAGCGGTCATAGAAATACTGAAGGGCCTGGGCCTGGCATTTGCAATACAGAATGTTCTGCTGGCAACAGGCAGCGCAACAGAAGCCTCAGGAGATTTCATAACTAATTATTTCAGCGTAATAGCCCAAAGCAACTCTCTGCCCCTGGTTCTTAAGCAGTTTGTGCAAAGTTTCAAAATATTCTGCACTCTTCTGCCCATTCTCATGGCGTTCTACTATACGGTTATATGCACAATTAAAAGCACAAATAGAGCAAAGAGTAGGAAGATAACAGCAGCCACTGCCTCTACAGCAGTAGGGAGCTTGCTTATCCTGCTGATGATAGGCAACTATTTGATCATCCATAGCGAAATAGTCGGGAAAATAGCAGTGTCTATTTTTGGAAAGAGCCCCACTCTGGTAGTGTTTAACTTTCTGATTTTTTCCATATATTCCATTGCAGAGAGCATCTGTCTCTCTCGAAACATATATGCAAACAGTAAAAATTCTAGAAGAAACAAAAAGTCGCTGGTGGCAGAAGGCGTGTATCTGTCCATCCTTGCAATAGCGATGTCTATAGCCACTGCATACGTGGGAGTGTCTGTAACCCTCCTATTGAATCTGTTTGTAACACTCACGAAGAAAATAATTAACAAGAGAACCAATGCATCAAGAACTATTATGAACTAAGAATAAAGATAGATTATTTCCTACACAATTTCCTTAAATGGCTGTCATAGACAGTTTTCTATTATAATTAAGATCATTTGTGCTCTTAAAATGTCTTTTATAAAAATAAGATGAAAAATTTAATGGAGGAAATATAGCCAGAGAATACTCTGAGTGTGTAATTATGTGCACTCTCCTTTTTAGATGAATAGCAGACAAGTATGGCACGCATACTCTCTGTTTCCTAACTGTTTGATCGCTGCTGTGGAATACATTATTAATCTATCTCTTTCTGTAGGTTTTGAGTGGGTGTGTTTGAGTTTTAATTTAATTTATTGCTTTATTAATTTTTCTGTAATAATTCCTGGCCTTCATAATTCTATTTATTTTTATTTTCCATGAACAGATCGTGTGAAGTGGAACTCCTTTCCTGGATAAAAAGCATACTCTCGCTGAAGATAGACGAAAAGACCGCCAGTCTAATGGATTTGCTGGCAGACGGCTTGGTTCTGTGCAATTTGATAAATGTTTTTATTCCCAACAAGTGCATGGCAAAGCCATCAAATATTGTTTTTAAGAGAATGGAAAACATCGACATGTTTCTAAGAGCGTGCAAAGAAATAGGAGTCCTTGACAGCGAGCTATTCCAGACAGTCGATCTAGTGAACGAAGAAAAGAGAAACCCAAAGCAGGTGGCCATCTGTCTGTACTCTCTCAGCAGAAACCTGAAGAAAAAGTACCCAAAATCAAAATTCAAGGTCATTGGACCTAAGCTGGCAGAGCAGAACAAAAGAGAGTTCTCAGCTGAGCAGCTGGAGATGGGCAAAAAGATAATAAGTGTGCAAATGGGAACTAACAAAGGAGCAACGCAGTCTGGGCACGGCACAGGCGTGCGCCAAATAACTCCAGGTAATGAATAAATTAACTTCCTCAAATTAATTAGCTTTTCCCTGTTTATATTGAATCATTTCTGTTTTCAATCACATGCAGAAAAGAATGATCCTGTGTGCATTTATGATATGCGTGTCTTTTCTGAGACTTATTGCATGCGACAACTACCACTCGCTAGGGAGACAGCGCATTATATGCAATGGCTCTGAGATGAATCTAGCGTGTCTTGGGAGCAGATGGAAAATATCGTATCTGGGAGTGGATGAAAGCATACGCATAACAGAAGACGATGACGCAGTGCGGATAACTGGGCTTGTAAAAACAGGGAAACCTGAAGTAAAAACAGACACCACAATATTCCACCCAGATGGGTATAATATTATCCTGCACTACGACAATGTGTACGAGAAAGTCCCTGAGAAAGTGATGATAATGTGCGGTGCCATTTTTATAACGATTTTTGTAACTGCTGTTTTCTTTCACAGAATAGAAGTGGTGTTCAAGAAAAAACAGAAAGACTTGTAAAATTTTACAGCTACAAATTCAATGGACATTCGCACTCTTCCCATTATTTCTGAAGTGTACGGAGAAGAGGGGTCGGGAAGGAACTCGTTCTGTTTTTGCATTGCAAAAGACTGCAACTCTCTGTGGATAGAAGCGTACAGTAAACTTTCAACCAAAAGGGCATACTCACTGCGCATGGACTTGGAGAGCATTTACATTTGCAAGATTAAAAATATTCACGGCCTTCTGTACAGCCTAAAAAAAGGAGAAATTGGCAATTTTGTGAAAGACCATAGGATAGACGTAATCATCATCAACGGGCTAGAAGAGCTGGAAGAAGTGGGAGAGATAGGAACAAAGAACTACGTAGAAGTAGTGAGCCATTTGAAACAGCTGTACCTTTCATTAAAAGTAAAATCAATTCTTATCAGCAGAGTGCACACAAATATTGCAAATGAGAACAGTGTGAGATACAGCGAGAATATCAGCCCCAGTACAATTTTCACTCTCAACACCATAAATAAACAGAGCACGGAAGAGAAAAAAGAAAGACTGCAGAGTGACATCCTGTACCAAAAGTACTTTAAACAGCATGTTCCTCCGTCCAGTATAAAAGGAACACTCTGGGAGTATGCAATGCCCACAAAGCTCTACATAAAAAGAACATCCAGTCCGTCAGTGCGCATCATCACAGTAGTAAAGCCAGAGATATCGCACCCGCCACAGTATACCATGGAAATAGGCCCAACATCAGTCACTATAGAGAGAATATAGAGAATAAAAGTGTATATGTAGAATAAGAAAGAATGCAAAATAAAAATAAAAAGTGTTAATGTTTACAAGTATTCGTATATTATTTTTATTTTCTTCACATTCTAGCTATTGTAAATTTTTATTCCTGTAAGTGCTTATACTCTTAGCTATCATTATGGCAATAGAAAACAAGTAGGAATGACTTACTACTCTTCTATGATGCAACACTATACAGCTGCTATGATCTATCAATGGTCTTTCTTTTGTTTATCATCCTTTATCACCTATTTTCTTCTAAGTTAGTAGCTATTTTACTTACCATCACACACTCTGTCCTTTTCTATCTTCTTCTACTCTTTCTGCTGGCTTTCTTTCTCATGCTTTTATTGTCTATTGTCTCTCTAATCTAGTTTGATTTGTCTCGTTTGGGCGCGCGTCTGTTTGTTTTTATTTTTATTTTTCTCTTTCTGTCTTCATGATTCTTGGGGTGCCGTCTTTCATTGTGCGCAGAATATTGAAAAAGGGGATGATACGGCAGATGAACGGAATAAGAGAAATATCACTTACGGGAAAGATAATCAGAAGGACAAGAAACACCTGCACTCTATTCGACTCCTTTTCAGGTATCCATGCGCAGACAAGCAATCCAGTCCTGCACTCTGCGATAGACAAGAGCATAAACGAAGACTATCTGGTCCATTTAACGTGTTCATTCGAAAGAATTCCAAGGCCCCGGCTCCTAATAAGAGCAGTCAGACAAGCTACATTCACCGAGGAAATGTACAGAACGATCGAGTCTATTGAATATTGGAAGAAAATTCAGTCACAAAAACAACCAAAGTAACTGAGATCAACAAACATTGGAAAGCATAAAAGCAAAAGACAAATAATGGGAATGCTTAAGGCGCTGCCTCTGAACACAAAAGAAAGAGAACAGTCGGACATGGCTGATTTGGAGATACTTGGAAGCATTTCATTTGACCTGAAAATTAACAAAGAAAGCGAGATTAAAAATGCATTTGTCTCTTTGGTTTCAAAGCTGGGGACAAGAGAGTTTCTGGAAGAATACTCAATCCTGTACTCCAAAATACTCGTTATCCACAAAGAAAAGAGCAACAGCCTGTTCCACCCATGCGTCTCAGAGCTGGAGTTTGAGCACTCTATAGAAGAAGAAAGCTCTTCTACTCCAGAAGAAGTCAGCACAGTGCTGGACTCCTGCATACTAAAAGAGATATCAATAAGCACTGATTATGTAAATAAAATTTAAATAACTATTAACACATAAATCCCTCCTTAAAACTTTAGCAGGCGCTTAAAACAAAAAACAAGCCAAGGATAAACAAAAGAAAATAGTCTAAATACCTTACACAGTACAGCCATGCAAATTCAGCACATACACTCTAAACTAACGGTATAACTATGACCATTCTATCTCCTACACTGATTAAAAGAACCACCAGAACACAATGCTACACATCAGCTGTAAAAGACATAAAAGACATGAATATCAACATAATCTAAGTCATACTCAGTATAAGTACACCAGATCAGCACTGTACTACTTTCTTGCTCTTTTATTCACCGGTGATCACTAAGCGAGCTGAGTTCTGGGCGGGCAATAGTATAAATAATATTTTGCATTTTTACACCATGGGAATACACAAACTAACAGAATTGCTGAAAGAGAAAGCCCCAAAGGCCATAAGAAACAAAGAGATAGAGAAGTACAGAGGATGGAAGGTGGCAATAGATGCCAGCATGATTCTATATCAGTCTCTGGTAGCTATTAGGTACGGAATGGACAGTCTAAAGAACAAAGACGGGGAAAGCACAGCCCACATATACGGGATATTCTACAAGACCATAAATCTGCTGGAGAAGGGTATTGTCCCTGTGTACATTTTTGATGGAATTCCTCCAGACCTAAAAGAAAACACGCTTACAGAAAGGAGAACAAGGAAAGAAGAGGCAGAGAAGGCCATGGAAGAGGCAGAAAATGAAGAAGACAAATTAAAACACGCCAAAAGAACGGTGAGAGCCACCAAGTATCACGTAGAGTCAGCACAGGCTCTGCTAAAGGCCATGGGAGTGCCGTATGAAACAGCGCCGAATGAAGCCGAGGGGTACTGTGCAGCTCTGAATAGAGAGGGCGTCGTTGATGGCGTTGTATCTGAGGACATGGACTCTCTTGCATTTGGATGAAAAGTTTTGCTGCGTAACTTCTTCCCGGCTGTTATGAAAAAAGGCATTTCCGTTATGGAGATATCTCTGGACACGGTGCTTAAGCTCACTGAGCTGGAACAAAGCGAGTTCATCGACCTGTGCATACTCCTGGGCTGCGATTACTGCAAGAGACCGAAGGGCATGGGGCCTAAAAAGGCGTACGAGATTGTCCAGCAGTTTAAGTCGATAGAAAAAGCGCTGGAAAGTGGGAAAATAGAAGAACCGCACGAGAACTGGCCGTACAAAGAAGCAAGAGAGATCTTCACAGGGCAAGAAGCCAGCAAAAGAAAGACTTTTGCTCTGTCTCCACCAAATAACGAAGAAATAGTAAGATTCCTGGTGGAGGAGAACGGATTCGACATAAAAAAAGTAGAAAACGGAATAGTAAGGCTAGAAGCACAGAGCAAAACAAAGAAACAGGCGAGCATGCTCTCATTTGCTAAAAAGGTGTAGTAGCGAACAGTAAATATGTGTTGTTTCGTTTATTAAGTACAGAGTGAACAAAAGAATTTGGAGAATTAAAATTTGCAAAGCAGATCCAAAGTAAAATAAAAACATCTTACAATGTACTTGCCATTTTCCAATTAGCCTATACTCTGGTGCTATATGAATCTCTTCCTGTATACATTGTTGTGCTCCATGTGTCTGTGTCCTCTGACATGTCGCTGCTCGTGAA
>NW_026250346.1:0-12758 GCF_024244105.1 Nematocida minor | reverse complement strand
TCTTCTATCACTTCTATGCTCCGTTCTTTTCCAAGCTCTTTTATTTTTTTGAACATGTATTCTTGCTGGACTGGGCTTGTTTTGGGCAAAAACTGGAGGCTATTTTGAAGCTCGCGGATGCTATCGGACTGCAAGCTTTCTCTCTCTAGCTGCCATTCTATTGAGTTTTTGTGGTTTTGTAGCTTTTTAATTTCGCGTTTCTCAGACAGATTTACAATATTCTTATAGCACTCCAGTCTTTTTAAATATTCTCGTATGTACAAAGATTTTCTGTTGTATTCGTCATGCGCCTTACCGAGCGCTCTGGCCTTCCTGTCGAATGCACTGCCTAGCTTGTCTCTCTTTTTAAGCACTTTCCTTTTCAGCATCATATTATCTACATACTTTTGGCAAAAATCACTCAGATCTCTTTTTATCTTCAGAGTGTTAGATCCACTCGTTCTTTTCAAGTGGTTTGTGTGGTCTGCCATGTATTCTATAGCTTTAATCATGTGGTTGTGTATTCTTTTTTCATAGTTGATTTCTTTTATGTTGTTGCCAATAGAGACAACTATTTTTAAGTCCTCAAGACCAAACAGCTCGCTGATTTCTTTCTCTATTTCAACCCCTGGCCTGTTAGAAATGACTTCTATTTCTTTGCATAGCCTAATTAGCTTGGCAATTTTGTAATAGTTCTCGTGAATAAACTTCAGCCCGTGGTCTACCAAAGAAACTTCGCTGCTCTTGTACTTTTTTTTGTATAAGTCATCGAGACTGTAGTATTTCTCTGTGGGCGAGTACTTTTTTAGAATGCTCATGTCCATTGACTTTACTGAATTGGATACATAGCAGAAGATGTCTCTATCGAGGCTCTCTGAGGTGAGCTTGAGTAGGCCTTCTAAGTTCACAGGAGGGCTTCTATCTTTGATCTTCAGCGTATATGTTCTGGTGCTCAGCTCTTCATTAGTATTCTCATTTATCCTACTGTTTCTATAGATTCCGTGCTTTGGGTCATATATAAATGGATTTGCGTCCATGGCTTTGCTGACCAAAGAGAGAACATTTGGCTTAGTTGGGTTATCCTCTGTATCCAACAGACAGTCGTGTAAATGGCTTATATCTGCCAATCCATACCCATAGTATATAAAGTACTGATAGATCCCATTCTTAACTATGCCCAGAATCTTTTCTTTTTCTTCATCCGTATACGCGCTGCTTTCTATTTCGATATTGTCAAGTATGCACTTTAGTACGGCAAAATAGCTTAGCTTAATGCTATCTGCAATGTTTGCATCAAGACAGTCTCTAATATCAGCAGACTCGCATGCTTCTGCAGCTTTATCTATATTTATTTTCAGCTTAACTTTTTTCATTGAGCTATCCTGAAAATTTTGCATCGTATAAATAATTTAAAGCTAATAGCTGTCAATGCACAGGCTATTGGTATTATCATTCTCTAGCCCATTGACAGGGTTTTTAAAAGCATCCAATTAAGTCATTAAATATAAAAAGATGCTCTCTCAGAACATATCTAAGAGCTTCTACTGCTTGCTGCAGCTTGAGGGCATTTATTCAAAGCTATATGCAGCCACGCTTAGGTCTGTACTGGATTGCAAATTCTTTAACAGTTTAGTGCAAGAGCTTGATCTACATTCTATGGTTGTTAGCACGATGAATGCGCTTGCATCAGCCAGCGTACAGAAAATAGTCTATTGGGAGAGGCAGGTATCATAATGAGCCTGGCAGAGCTATAAATGGAAAAATGATTTTTTTTAGCATGAAAGATCAGAAATTAAGGAAAATACTAGCTATCAGGGCACTAATTCTTGTTTTTCTTGTGGCAGTGTGCCAAGGAAGCAGCAGTGTGTCTGATGAGGAGGGGATTGGTAATGCCAGCGTGTCGGCAGGAAAAAAAAGAAAAATGGTTGAAATAAGCAACCCTACAGGTTCATCTTTTGCTGACCAGTTTGTAGTGGCAAAAAATAAAAAACAGAAAAAAAAGGACAGTGCATCGCAGGAGGAACTTGATATCGCAGTGGACGATGAAGAGCTACTAGAAGTTGGCAGCCAAACACCGCGAGACAAGAGGAAACAAGAGAAGGAGGAGATAAAGGAGATGAAAAGAATCAAGATTAGCCTGTGGAACGATGAAAGATTGAGGAACAGGAAAAGAAGGGGCAACAAGGCAAAACAGATGGCAACATACAGCGTCAATATCTCTGATACATGGGAAATGAATAATACGAGCATCCTGTCTTATAAAAGGAAACTTAGAGGCTATATTAAAAACTTTTGCACACTAATTGCTCCAAAGACCAAGGACAACAAACTGTGGTACTTTATTGGATGCGAGTCCGCACTCACAAAAACCAAATACAAAGCTCTTTTGGGGCTGCGGAAGATATTTGAAAACACGGAAGATAAGAGAGACGATGAGTACAGGGAGAAGCTGGAAAGTCTGGAGGGGTACTACCCCGGAGTGTTTGATGAAATGATAAAGTACGCAAACAAGCATCGGCCTGTGATAACCAGCACAGAGAATCCTCTGGAAGAGTGGAAGGAGAGCTTGGGGGATATTTACATTCGCAGAGACACCGAGCCGAACTACTACATGATGGAGGAGTATAAAGACATCAGCCAGATCGATAGAAGCTGCAGAGAGATAGTGCAGGCCGTAAGAATGATTCTGATGCTGCCTGAGGTGTACCAAGATTTTTCCATACTGCACGAAGACCCCATATATAGCCTGCACATTTCAAGGGATCCGCGCACCAAGAAAAAAAAGAGAAACATTCTCCTGCTCCTGCGCGAGATGGCCACAAAAATAAAAAACGATGACGCAGACATGGATAAAATACACACGGATCTCTACAGCAACTTTGAAGATCTGTACGGAGCAGAGGGCTTGTCTAAAATGACAGCTGTTGATATATACACAGACATTTACAAACTCCTTGTGAACTTCTACGAAGAAGCAGAGCCTTTCGATAGCAAGAAGACTGTTCTCTCGGGGAAGGCCGTGATAAAAAACCAAAAGTATGTGAAGTGCGAGATAAAGTCGGACATAGCATCAAAAAATGTAGATAGGAGGGTTCTGGGCACTGAGCGCTCATTTGAGAACAACAAGTGGAGTGTGTCGTCTGATATATGCGAGCACTACCATGTGCACTACTTGGACAATACCACAAACGATCTCAGACTACTGTGCATGCCCATTTATGAAGATGACAGGGGAGAGAAATACTATCTGCACACAATCAACGACATAGTAGATCATATAAAGGCACTGTATGGAACAGAGGCAGGCAGTGTGCACCCGTTCAAAGTAAGAAAAGGAACCAGAGAGTGGTCATACATCAATAAAAGTGAGAGAGCGCAGACAATGAAAGACTTGGAAGAACACGAGGTGGTGTTCTACCGCATTGATGAAGACCCAAAAGAAACAGCGTTTAGATTTGTGCAGTTTAACCCTTTAAATCCGCACGAGAAAAAAAGTATTTGCATCCCGCTGTTCCTTACTAGCCGCCTGGTGCGAGATGCAGTGAAGCTAGGCCCTTTTATTAAGAGAGATAAACACACGGAGATAGACTCGATAGAGTTTGAAAAGAGAAAACCCGATGTGTACGAGTATAACACACATTACGAGGAAGACGAGTTCTCAGATATACACAAGTACTACAGTAATCTATACATACTCCCAAAAGAGAAAGGGAGAAAAAGCATCAGCTGCTACACCATGGAGTGCCAGACTGAAAGACAAGAAGACGGCACTGTCAGGGCTGCGTGGTATGCGAGAGTGCTGGAGAGCGTGGACGAGCACACGCACTGCATACTTGACAATTCCTTCAAAGGAGAAGAAAACTTAGAAAAATTCAACGATTTTATTGACGTGCTAGAGTCAAGAGAGTACAACAAGGACAGCGATTTGCAGTGTATGTGGCTCTGTGATAGGAGCAGGGCACAAGATAGAAAGCCAGAAAATCAGAGCAATGAAGTGGATGTTCAGACAAATGAAATGCATGTGTGGCTGCCCAACAGAGAATGCAATAAATATCTGAATAGGCAGAGCCTAGATATAATCAGAACAGAGATTAGTAAGGTAAAAGAAAACCTGAAGGAGATAGATGAGCAGTCAAGAAACAGCTCAGAAAACCCGGACAGCTCCAAGCTTCCGAAAGATATAAAGATAGAAAACAGGAAGATATCGGTTTCAAAAAGCTACAGAAGAAGAAGAATGATGGGTCTATATCAAAAGCTATACATAAAAATATCGAAAAGGCCAAATATGCGCATGCAGTTTATGGTGTTCCGCAATGTGAACGAGAGCAGGTCCAATATGGGAGCAAACAACGAGATTCTCGATGTTTTAATTACGCGGTACAATCATTCAGTGTAGAGTAGATGATATCAGCGAATAAACAATATTTTTAGCTTTTTCCTCTTATTCTTCACTTTTGCCTCATCAGTGATCGCTGCAATGTCCTGTTAATAATGATCCAAGGATTGAAATGTACAGATAATAACCCGAGAACTGCGGTGTGGCTTACCATTTAATGCCATGAGGTGTACAATAGAGAAGGACTGAGAGAGTGCCAGAGCGTATGCAATGGTATTTTTGCAGAGAATATAGCCTGAGAATGCCTGAGAAATCCCAACTGAAAATTATAAATAAAAAAATGGTATTTTCAGCATGAAAAATCAGGAACAAAAGAAAATACTGAATGCGGTAGGCATAGCGCTGATTCTCTTTATCGTAAGGTGCAGAGGAAGTAAAGACGCCTTTAGCGAAGAGGCATCCACCAGTATAGACCTATGCATAGAAGAAATGAGTGCAAGGAGTGGCATACCAGCCCAGCACAGTCAGGTGCTGCAGCCTGTGCCAGAGCCCACTATTCTCGGGTGCTCTTCAAACCCAGCATACAATGTATCTGGTGCACCTAGGCAGCAAGAAAGAAAAAATGAAATATCCCGATCCTTTGCCGAACAATGGATACGTAATATAATCCAGAGCGGATGCAAGCCTTTTGGAGCGCAGCTGAGAACAGAAGGACAGACTGTCATAAGCAGGGTGTCTAGCGAACAAGACATTTCTCGGGCTGTGCAGTCTATGGGAAGAAAAAGAAAGGTAGGTACACCCACTTCTCCACCCGAGCAAAAGAGCAAGAAAAAGGAGCTGAAAAACCTGGAGAATAGCCCCAGCATGAAGATATGGAACGAAACAAGACTGACCACAAAAAGGAGAGAAAGGTATAGAACACACCACCAGACAATATACAGATACGAGTACACCAACTTTAACGACTATCTGCAGCAGCAGGTAGAAGCTAGGCCCTACCAAGAGATGATCAGAGAAGAAGTAGAAAACTTTTCTGCAAAAGGCGCTTCTCTGATAGAGAAGAATCCCCTGTGGTACTTCATCGCGAGCAGAACTACAAACATAGCCACAAAACAGAAAGATATTTTCGGGCTGAGGGAGGTGCTCAAAGATGGAGAAGAGAGCAAGTATAAGAAGATGCTGGTGGCTCTTGAGGGGTACTATCCTGGAGTGTTTGAGGACATGCTGGCGTACATAGAAAAGCACAAGCCGCTGAGAGCCAGCAAGGAATTCCCTCCCACTGTGTGGAAGGAGACCTTGGGAGACATCTACATCAGAAAGAGCCTCGATCTCAACTACTACACGGTGATAGACCAGAACAGAATCAGCGAGATAGATGAGAAGTACTCTGCACTGGCCTATGCGGTGCACATGATCCTCGCACTGCCCGAAGTCCAGCAAGACTTTTCCAGCATTAGCACTGCATTTATAAAGGGTACGAGAATCTCTGAAATACCGTTTAGAAACGGGCAGTGCCACAAGATCCTGCTGGCCATACGCACACTGGCAAAGGAGGAGGCTATGGAGGACAGTAAAAAAGTAGAGAGCATATACAAAAGCATCCACAGCACTCTTGAGAGCATATACGAGAAGAAACCAGAAGAAGAGCTTGCGATTTCCGAGATGTACAAGAAAGTGTACATTGTTCTTGCAGAGTTCTACGAGAGAGTAAAACTTTTCGATGAAAATGAGTATATATTGGCGGGGAAGTGTGTTGTAAAGCACCAAAAGTACATTAAATGCACAGCAAATCTTGTGCTGGCAGCAGACAAGTCTTCTATACAGGAGTGCAGACATGCACACTCCCTGGAGATATACAAGTGGGGCGTGTCATCTGATGTTAAAGAGCACTACCATGTGTACTACGTGGACAACACATGGCACCGGTGCAGAAGACTGTGCATGCCTATTTATGTATCTAGCAGTGGCGAAAAACTCTACATACACACAATTGATGAGATAGTAAAGTACGTAAAGACGCTGTATGGGGTGGAAGACAGCTCCAATGTCATACACCCTTTCAGGGTAAATAAACAGAGCAAAAAATGGTCGTACATTAAGGAAAAGGAAGAAAGAGAGCAGACGGTGAAAGAGTTTGTGGGGCACGAGGTAGTGTTCTATCACATCGAAGAAGATCCAGAAAAAGCAAAGTTTACGTTTGCAGAGATCAGGCCGCTGTATCCCCATGATGAAAATAGCATTGACATTCCTCTGTTCCTTGCGCCTCTGATGCGCTCGGCTGTGGATCTCGGGCCTTTTAATAAGGAGGGCGAGCACAAAGAGGTAGACTCAATAGAGTTCAAGGATGTAACGGCCAGTGTGTACGAGTACAACATCGACTACAAAGGGAGCCTGTACTCGTATGTGCAGAAGTATTACAGCGATCTGTGCATAGTGCCAGATGATGAAAAGGATGAAACCCTTGACTGCTACATCATGGAGTGCAGAGCATCTCCGGAGACAGGTAATAGAGCTGAGGTTGTGTGGTACGTGAACGCGATGAATAATGAAAATGCGTACATGCACTGTCTGCCTGACAGGTCTTTCAGAGAAAGAGGAAAGACGGGAAAGCTTAAAATTTTTGTTGACGCACTAGAGTCAAGAGAGTACAGCAAGGACAGCGATCTGCAGTGCGTTTGGCTGAAGAACAGAAATGTGGGAAAAAGTGGACTGAAAAGCCCGGTAGAAAAGATACACACTTGGTTTGTGAAAAGCCAGAAGGGTAAGCAGAAGAGCAGTGTTATGGACAAGGAGATAATCATGGAGAGGATAAGAAAAGAAGAAGCGAGGTACAGGAGAGAAGACAGAAGGCTGGATGCGCTGAGAGACCTAGAAGAAACGCCCAAGATAAAAACAGAGAAGATTGCAGCGAGCAATGCAAAGAGCAATGCCAAGACAAATCTAAAGTTTGGACGCAAAAAACTGCGCGATGCAATGTCTGAAAGGCCAAACGAGGAGACAGAGCTCATAGCGTTTCGGAACGTGAACGAGAGCAAGTCCCATCTAGGAGCGCACAACGAAATTCTTGACGTCTTAATTACATGGTACAACAGATAGAGAGGGCTTTTGGTGAATAAATAGAGTTTGATTGAATTAGCGTGTATTATTGGCTTTCTATTGGTTTAATGGTCGAGTGAAGGATCAGAGCAGCTAATAGGTTAGCAGTTTATTAGTCTGGTTTAACTCTTTAATTTCTCAGAAGAATGAAGTTGCGTGATTGGTGCTACATGCATCTGTTTATTCGCATATATTTTAGTGTCTATTTATTCGCATATATTTTAGTGTCTATTTTTAGTGTGAAGGACTGCTATTTGGAACAAAATAAAAAATAAAATAAAAGCAAGTGTATGCGAATAGGTAGAACTTTACTTTCGTTTTTTACTTTTATTTATTTATTTATTATTATTAACTCTTGGTGTGTTATTCAAAGGAAAAACCAACAGTGGATGTAGTGGTGGTGTAGGTAAAATGGAAGAGATAGCCAAGCTGGACTATACATTTGAGTATATAACCCGAGGATATCTGTAGATGTGGCAGAAGAAGTGATTATAATCTTGAGATAATTTATTGTAGTTGCCAACTAGTTAGTATTGCCTGGCTCGTATCTTCTAAATCTCTTAATTGGAGGTTGCTCGTCATTTTCACTGTCAGAGGCATTCTTTGTTTTGTAGTTTGAGAAAACAGACACAAGCTTCGACATGCCCACTAAACAAATGCCAAATGAGATTATCTTAAAGAGCTTTGATTGGTTTTTCTTTGATAGGAGAAGTCCTCTCTCTTCAGGGGCTTCGTCTACCTCCATTTCTAATTCTTGGTGCTCTTTAAGCGCATCGTTTACCTCTGATTGCTCAGATATTTTTAGCCTGCTTAGCTCTGTTTCTACTCCATCTACGACTATTTTTACACCATGTGCTTCTAGCAGCTCTTTCATTTTTTCGATCAAGTATTTTTTCTGGTCTGAGCTTATTAGAGATAAGTGTTCAAAACTATTTTTAACCTTAATAATATTCTTGAGTTGTATTCTTTCTTTTCTTAATTTCCGTGTTAACAATATATTTTCATTGTTTAAACGGTTAATATCACATTTTAGGCTTTCTATCTCTTCTATCTTTTCATCTTCTATTTGATCGTAGTCCTGCGAATCTGATTTAGTTGTCCTCTTCCATTCTTCCAATTTTGCCTCTTTTTCCTTGCATTCTTTCTTTTTTTGAGCACAAGAACTAGAATTTTCTTCTCTTTCTCTAATTATTTCATATATCGTATCATTTACTATTTTCTCCAAGCCTGTGCTAGTTATGTGATCCTTATAGAAAGTGCTTAAGTCTGTGTTTAGCTTCAGTATCTTTTGTCCGTCCTTTTTTTCTAGGACTTTATCGCTATTTACTATGTACTCCAATGTTTTAATAGAGGAATTGTGGATTTCTTTCTCACACGTAATGTATCCAATATTGTTGTAAACAGAAACAGCTATTCCTAAGTCACCAGAGCTGAACAAAGCACTGATTTCCTTTTTAATTTCATTCAGAGCAACACTGTCTGAGGCGGCCTCTGCTGCTTTGATTTTTCTGTCTAAAGCTCTAATTTCACTCAATTTTTCGAAAATAAGACTTAGCCCATAGTCTGCTAACGACACATTAGTTTTTTTATATTTAGTGTTGTATAGCTCTTCTAGAGCATAGTGTTTTTCCTCTGAAGAGTATTTTGTTAAAATATTCATATCTACTAAATCACGTAAATTATGTGAAACACAGAAAAACTCTCTGCTCAGACTCATGGAGGCAGACCAGTACAAGCTTTCTAAGTTCGTAAACTTTGTGTCATCAATCTCCAGTGTGTACTCTCGAGTATCCAAGTTCTGGTTCACATCACCTATCCCTAGGCTCTCTAATGCTTTATCCATGTCATACTGCATATTTATCCCATGTTCTGCATTGTATATAAATATATTTGGTTCCATAAGATCATCAAGCAGACGAGTAGGAGTATTGTTATAATTTGGATTATTTCTGCTGTATCTTAACCTCTTTTTCAAATCAAACATAGTCCCATTTTCATTTGTCTCATCAATGTACATAAAGTATTCATACATACGTTTCTTAATTGCATTTTCCAAGAATTTTTTCTCTTCATCGCTATACAGCTCGCTTTCTATTCTTATGTTTTTATCAAGTACATGCCTTAGTATAGTGATATGGGACAAATCATAGGATCTAAGAAGTTCTTCCATGTTATATTTACTGCCAATGGTATTGTAATCTTTTAATATTCCCTCTAGGTCTATTACTAATTTGACTTCTTTTATGTGTGGGGCAGTAACTTTTTCTGGCACTTGGACCTTTTTTACTTTTACGCTATGCATTTCTCCCAGCTCTTCTATCTCTTTGACCAAATGGTTTTTCTGGCCTGAAGTTAATTTGGACACGCATCTAAAATCGTCCTGAATGTCACGAATATTCTTGAGCCGTAATTTTTCTTTTTTTGTTTTCCACTCTAGCAGATTTATATCATTTCTTAAACGGTTAATGTCATATTTTAGGCTTTCTATCTCTTGCATCTTTTTGCTTTCTATTCGAGCGTAGCTTTTTGAGCCTGTTTTATTTGTCCTCTTCCATTCTTCTAATTTTTCCTCTTTTTCCTTACATTCTTTCTTTTTTTGGGTGCGAGAACTACAATTTATATCATTTTCTTTGGCTAAATCGGTTATTCTATCCTTTATTATTTTCTTTAAATCGATATTAGCTACATAGTTCTTATAAAAATTACTCAGGTCTGTTTTTATCCTCCATGTCTTTGGTCCATTCTTTTCCTTCAAGGCCTTGTCCCTATTCGCTATGTATTGCAACGATTCAACTATGTGCATATGTATTTTTTTCTCGTGGATAATGTATCCAATATTGTTGTAAACAGAAACAGCTATTCCCAAGTCACCAGGGCTGAATGATTTTCTGATTTTCTCTTTAATTTCATTCAGAGCATTTTTGTCAGAGGCGGCCTCTGCTGCTTTGATTTCTTTAACTAAAGCTCTAATTTCATTAATTTTTTCGAAAATAAGATTTAGTCCATAGTCTGCTAATGGCAAATTAGTTTTTTTATGTTTAGTGTTGTACAGCTCGTCTAGAGTGTAGTATTTTTTCTCTGATGAGTATTTCCTTAAAACATTCATATCTACTAAACAGTGTAAGTTAAGTGTCCGAGAGAAAAACTCTCTACTTAGATTCACAGAGGAAGACCAATACAAGCTTTCTAAGTTGGTGAACTTTGTGTCATCAATCTCTAGCGTGTATTCTCGAGAGCCTAAGCCAGTATTGCTAGCAGTTGGGATTAAGCGCTCTGGTGCTTTTTTCATGTCTATCTGCATATTTATTCCTTGTTCTGGATTGTATACAAACAGATTTGGCACTATAATATCATTAAGTAGACGGACAGCAGAATACTTAATTTTTTCTTCGTTTCTTGATTTTATTGATTTTAGTAAATCATTTATAATCTCAATTTCGTTTCTATCCCTTAATACAAAATGGCTTTTGCTGTTATTCTTAATTATGTTTACAAGTGCATTTTTCTCTTCACCACTATACTGTGCACTTTCTATTTCTATGTTTCTATCAAGTATGTTCTCCAGTATGTTTAAATAGTTTAAGTCAGGAGAGAATTCAATAGGTGTTTCTGCAATATTTATAATTTTACTGGATTGGCAGGCATCTAAAATTCCTTCCAAGTTTATCTTCAGCGTGACTTTTTTCATAGTTTGTGTAGTATTTTCAGCTATGTCTTCTTGTGCTGTTTTTGTTGTGGAAAAGTCTATTTTTTCATGCGATACTTTGTCATCTGATAGCTCATCTACTTCCATCTCTTCGGGCATTTCTACCTCTATCTTTTCTACTCCCATGCCTTGTCCTTCTGCAAACTCCTCTATCTTTTTGACTATGTGCTTTTTCTGGTCTGGACTTATATCGGATAGATGCTCTAGATTGTTAATAATATTAAGAAATTGTGAATTTTCTTTCTTGGAATTACAGTCTAGTGCATATATTTCATTTGCTAGCTCGTTAACAGAAAGAGCTAAAATTTCGACCTCTTCTTTGCTCTTTCCCTCTCTTATTGCTTGTTCATGTTTTTTTTCCTTACTTCTAGATTTTCTTTTTTTCCTTCTATTTCTTTAGATATTTTATCTTTTTTTTCAAACACTATGTTTTTTAAGCCCGTCTTTACTATATAGTCTTCTTTAAAATTGCTCAGGTCTGTGTTTATCTTCAGAGTATTCGGTTCGTTTTCTCTCTCTTTCAAGAGCTCTGTGTTGTTTGCCATGTATTCTACTGTGTCAATTATACCTTTTTGCGTAGTCTTTTCATTTTTTATTCTTTCTATATTGCTAATGACGGAAAGGACTAATTCAACATCTTCTTCTTTAGTAAATATTTTTTCAAGTTTTGTATCTACTAGTAATATACCATCGTCATATTCTAAGCCTTTAATTTCCTCAACTAACTCTTTGACCTCATGATACTTTTCGTGGATAAGATTCAGTCCGTAGTCTACCAATGGCACAGAAGTATTTTCGTATTTTTTAGTGTATAGTCTATTGACAGAGTACTGTGCTTTTTCTGATGAATATTTTTTTAAAACATCCAGTTTCATTGAGGCTATTGACTCAGCAATGTATAGGAGAGACTCTCTTTCCAGGCTTTTGTCAGTAACGTGAAGTGTGCTTTCTAAGCTCAGAAGCTTTGCATCATCAAGCTGCAGAGTGTATTCTCGAGTGCTTAGATCAGGATTACTACTAGCTATGCCTATATTATCTAACGCTCTGCTCTTGTCAACCTGTATGTGTATTCCGTGCTCTGGACTGTATATAAGTAAGTTTGGCTTTATAATTTCATTAAACAAAGAGATATACCAATATCTAATTGATAATTCATCTTTGGACTCTAATGCACTACTTACATAATCCATAATTCTTGTTCCATATGTATTGTATGTAAAGTATAGACATGCATTGTTTTTAATTGTGTTTTCAATGCCTTCTCTTTCTTTATCAGTGCACGGGCCTTCAATTTCTATATTCCTGTCAAATATACGCTTTAGTATATCCACATTGTCTTTTCCACTAGCACCTTTGATGGTTGCTCTTTGTATGGCAAGTTCGCATGCTTTTCGTATTTCTTCTAGTTTTATCTTCAGTTTTACCTCTTTCATTCTTGTTATAAAGATTTTAATTGCAGAAGTATTTAAGCTTATGAGTTGTTCATCAGCTAGATGATTGGTACCTTTGTTCTTGAGTCTATTCGAAGAGCTCTGTAGAAGTGTCCAGTTAGCGCATCAAGCAGTGATTTCTACTGTCTATTGGATCATCCTTGCATTAAATCAAGCATTCCATTGATCAGTTTATCTGTCCAGTGATTAG
>NW_026250358.1:0-18398 GCF_024244105.1 Nematocida minor | reverse complement strand
GACAAAAAAAGCATTCTCTCTATCCAGACTCTCTGAGGTAAGTTGAAGGATATTTTCCAAGTTTGTATTATCGTCAACCATCAAGGTGCATGTTCTAGCACTTAGATCAAGCTCTTCACGAGATAGAGATACACTATCTACCTCTCCATGCGCATCAAACTGTATATTTATTCCATGCTCAGGGTTGTATATAAGCGGATTTGGATCTATAAGTGTATTAGCTAAGGAGATGGATGCACCTTTAACTGTTTCTTCAGTTTCACTCAGTAATTTATATATTATATTTCGCATAGTAGAATCTTCATCTAAACTGTATGTAAGATGCTGACAGATATTATTCTTGATTATTTTTAGAATGGTTTCCTTTTTCTGTTCACTAAGCTCCTTGCTTTCTATTTTTAGATTATCCTTAAGTATGCGCTTTAGTATATTCATATGACTTATTGTTCTAACTGATGTGATAGATGCATCATTTCTATCCATAGACTGGCACTTCTTTAGTATTCCTTCAGTATTGATTATTAGTTTTACTTCTCTCATTGCCATATTACAAAATTTTAATAGCAAAAAAATAATTTAAGGAGCAGGGGTTTCCTAAGGCGGAAATATTTTATTTTTATTTTTTATGCCCATATAATGCCAATAAAATTAGTTAAAGCTAAGAGCTTTAGCACATCTTTCAATGACTAGATAGCTGTATGAGCTGCTTTTTCTTCGAAACCATAAGAGAATACTTGATACTCTATTCGGAGTTTTAATAGTGTTCCATATTACCTCTTATAGTTTCTGTGATAGTATGTCCCAAAAAGATTATGGTTTGGCAACGTAAAAGCAATAAACTTAAAACTAATTTATTTTGATAGTAGCTGGCTAAGCCAGATAGCTCAAGACATGTTATGACTGTTCATGTTTCTCAGCTGTCTGCTGTCCATAACATGATATAAACTATCGCTGTCACTGTTTGCAGTAGTTGTTGGTTTGCTCTTCGAATGATGGTTGGCATATGCCATTGATCCGAGTACAAGAAGGCCACCAGCTAATACTTTTCCAAGAGTGCTTGTCCGAGCCTTTGCACCTGTTGTGCTAGACTCTGCTTTACCAGACATGTCTAGTGTTTGGTGCTGCTCAATTAGCTCATCCACCTCCATTTTTTCGACTGATTCTGGCTCGTCTGTTACTACCACTCGTACGTTTAGTAGTTTTGCAAGTTCTTTCATTTTCTTGAGAATGTGCTGTTTCTGAACTGGGCTTAAGCCAGGTAATATACTTGAGATAACTGGAAAAATATTAATATCTCTATGAAATAATCTTGCTTGTTCAGTATCAAAGTTTGATAAATATATCTTATTATCTAGGAAATTAATTTCGTGTAGTATACTTTTTATCTCTTCTTCCTCTTTTCTTACTGCCTCCTGGTACTCCTGCGAGTCTGGATCAAGATCGGTTGTGTTTTTCCACTCTGTCAGACTCTTTTCTTTTTTACCCCACTTTTCTTTTTCGTTGTCAACAGACTTGTATAGTATTTTTCCTTCATCACGTAGTTTTACTAATCTGTCAGTCATTATTTCTAACAAACCATCATTTTCATCTATATAGTCTTCACTAAAGTTGCTCAAGTCTGCTTTTATTTTCAGCACCTTTGGCTCACCTTTTCCACCTAATATATCGGTGTTGCTTGCCATATAGTCAAACGATTTAAGCATATTGTTGTATACCATCTTTTCACTCCAGATTTTCTGTTCGTTATTGAGAATAGAGAGGACTACTTCTAACTCTTTATCTTTAAACAAATTGCTGAGTTTTTTAGGTATATTATGTACTTTATTGTTGTCAGAGCTTTCTATTTCTTTGATGTTCTTAATTAGACCATCGATTAAATGATACTTTTTGTAAATAAGCTTTAATCCGTAGTCTACCAATAAAACTTTGTCTTTTTCTTTTGTGTATAGGTCATCTAGACTGTAGCGTCCTTTTACAGATGTATACTTTTTAAAAAGTTCTATGTCCTTTAAATTCATTGAATTCGAGACAAAATAAGCATTCTCTCTATCCAGGCTCTCTGAGGTAAGTTGGAGGATATTTTCCAAGCTTGTATCGTCAACCATCAAAGTGCATGTTCTAGTGCTTAGGTCGAGCTCTCCATTAGATAGAACTATATTATCTAGTTTTCCATGCATATCAAACTGTCTATTTATTCCATGTTCAGGATTGTATATAAGCGGATCTGGATTTATAAGTGTATTAGCTAGGGGCTTAAATGCATCTTTAACTCTTTCTTCAGTTCCATACAGTAATTCAGATACCATAGTTCGCATAATAGAACCTTCATTTAAACTGTATATAAGATGCTGAAAAATATTATTCTCGATTATTTTTAGAATAGTTTCCTTCTTTTTCTCACTAAGCTCCTTGCTTTCTATTTTTAGATTATTCTTAATTATGCGCTTCAGTATAACCATTTGGCTTATCTCTCTAACTGATGTGATAGATGCATCGTTTCTATCCATAGACTGGTACTCCTTTAGTATTTCTTCAACATTGATTGTTAGTTTAACTTCTCTCATGGTCATTACAAAAATTCTAATTGTGAAAAAATAATTTAAGGATCAGGGGCTTCCTAAGACAGGAAGATTTTATTTTTATTGTATGTATATATAGCAATAAAATTACTTAAAGTTAAGAGCTTTATCATATATTTCAATGGCTAGATAGGTGTATGCTAGATAATCTTCAACTAAGCTCATGATCAGTAGTGGTTATTTTCTGCCATCTTTCATTCTCAATGTTCCATAAAACGTGTGTTATATTCATAAGCTTCATAGTTGCTATAATGATTTACATAGCCATGCATTATTTGCCTTGAATGTATCAATCACTCTTTAATTATTGTAGCTTTGTTCTTTCAAGTTAGTATATGCAATTGGACTGTATTTGTACAAAAAGTTTGTGTGGTATAGCAAAGCAGCCCTGACTTAACTGAAAATCATAAATAGGAGCAAAATGATTTTTTTCTATGAAAAATCAGGGACGGGTCGCATTATTAAATGCAGTTACTGTCTTTTCCCTATTTATTGCAGGGTGCAAAGGAGGTGAGAGCCCCTTTATCCCGTGGGTGGAGAACAGCGATGGGCCGTACATGGACTGGAGCAGAGGAGCTGGCATGGGCAGTCCGTGCTCTTCAAGCTTTGGTTTGTCTGTGCATGGTGATCCAGCCTGGAGCGGAGGCTACTGCAGCACAGTGGATGTAATGGCACACCAATCTACGCAAACAGAGCAATGCACAGCAGAGCCGGGTATGTGCGAGAGTGTGCACAGCAGGGCATACAATATGCATGGCATGCCGAGTAGTGAAAATATTGTGGCGGATGGAGCGCACAGCACAGGTCTAGACTACATTGATCTAACTATGTTCGGTTCAGAGTGGCAGGGGTGCAGGCCTTTTGAAGAAGAGAGTATTGCTAGACAGCCCGTGCAGCTTGGACAACAGCAGCGCATGGCACATCCTGGTATGGATGTGGGCGTTTTTCATGGAGCAGAAAATACTACTATCACACCATCAATGAATGGGCATGCAGCAGCGAGTGAAAACGCAGACCTTAGTTTCATCAACCTAGATAAAGATAGTTCTATCTGGAAAGGCCTGGAGGAGTTCAGAACAATGGAGGATATGATACAGTGCTACAGCCAGCCTGAGCACTACAAGGAAATAACGCGTGCTGGTGAGAGTCCTTTTAACGAAGTAGAGAACAGTACTGCTAGGCCGTCTATAGGAGAAAAGAGAAAGACAGATGAAATAAACAGCTCATTAACCCCCTATGGTCACCAATCTATAGCGGAAGCTAAGAGGAATAGGAAAGACAGAGACCTGCCTATCCAGGGCAGCCAGATGCCACAGTCTGGAGCAACGAACGATGATGACGATGGGAGTACAGATCCTAGCACGAGCCCATGCAGTAGCATAAAATTAAAAATAGCCAAGAGACAGAGCTACAAACTGAACAAAAAGTCTATATACACACACAATGTTGACGAAAGATCCATAAAGGAGGAAATAAAAGTTAAGTCGTACCAAGCAGCTCTTAGAAAAGACATTGAAGACTTTTCTCGGCAGATCATACCAGAAACAGAGAAGAATGCGCTGTGGCACTTTATTGCAAGAAGAAGCACAACCATAAACACAAAGTACAAAGACCTTCTTGGGCTGCAAGAGCTGTCTAAGAATGGCAAAAACAGAAAAATACTGGAGAGGCTAAGGGGGTTCTATCCTGGACTGATTGACGACACGATAGAGTACATAAAAACGCACAGGCCGATGAAAAGCGATGGCGAGAGCCATTCAATAGGGTGGTGCGAAAGGCTTGGGGATGTTTACATACGGAAGGACCTCGAGCCAAATTACTATGCTCTGGAAGAGAGCAATGCCGTTGAACAGATGGACAAAAAGTACTACGCCCTGGCATGGGCAGTGCGCATGATTACAAAGCTGCCCGAGGTGTACAAAGACTTCTGCAAGATCACTCCAAATTTTATAGAAGAGACCAAGACGTCAGATATCTTCATTACAAACCTACAGAACAGCCAAATCCTTCTGAAAGTACAAGAGCTGATGCAGCCGCACGTGAAAGAAGAAAGGGCTGTTTTTTTATACGATGAGCTCTACTGTGTCTTCAAAGACATACACGGCGAAGAGGTGCTGCAGGAGCTGACAGCTGTCGATCTGTACCGAGCCATATACACAATCCTTGCAGACTTCTATGAGAACGCTGAGATAGTTAGCAGATACAGCAAGCACAGTTTAGCAGGCAAGTGCATAATATCAAACCAGAAGTACATAAAATGCAATGTGAGAGCAAGCATGGGATCAAAAGACACGGGTGGGGGAGTGCTGAGCGCAGAGTATTCGCTTGCATATAACAAGTGGAGTATTTCACTTGACATATGTGCACACTATCATGTGTACTATGTGGACAATGCAAGAGGCGAGCTCAGAAAGCTGTGCATGCCTGTGTATGCAGATGAAAGAGGAGAGAGGCACTATCTGCACACAATTAGCGACACTGTGGACCACATAAAGGAGCTATATGGAATAGAAGAGACCTTGGACATCATACACCCATTTATGCTAAACAAGGAAACTACAGAGTGGTCCTACATCAAAGAGAAAGAGAGGGGTAAGACGGCGAAAGACTTGGCAGGGTACGAGATAGTATTTTACCACATTGACGAGGACCTAGGAGAGAAAAAGTTTACTTTTGCAGAGTTTATGCCGCTAATATCCCACGATGACGACAGCTTTTGTGTGCCGCTCTTCCTTACGCCTCTGATGCAGTCGGCTGCTGACCTTGGGCCTTTTGCCGCGCTAGGAGAGCACAAAGAGCTGGGCTCGATAGAGTTTGAGGGCAGAAAGCCAGACACGTACACCTACAACCACACATACGGAGGGATGCACTACTTAAATTTGCACAAGTACTACAGCAACCTGTATATACTGCAAAATAAAAAAGAGAGCATGGACTGCTACATCATGGACTGCAAAGCAGCTAGACAAGAAGATGGCACTATTGAGGCAGCGTGGTATGTAAGAATGCCCAGCAGCGTAGATGAATACACACACTGCATTCTAGACAGCGGCTTTGCAAGAGAGGAAGGCTCAAAGAAGTTTGGCGCTCTTGTCGCAGAAATAGAGTCAAGAGAGTACTGCCAGGACAGCAAGCTGCAGGGCTTTTGGCTGAGCAATGGCCATACAGCAGGCTGCAGTGGTGCAGCATGGAAAGGGCACAAAGTGTTTAATTTGCTGCCAGACAAAAACTGCTATAAGAAGCCCATAGACGGAAAAGAACTGGAGGCGGCTAGACTGAGGATCAACCAAATTGAAAAAACTATGGAAGAGGCAGAGAAGAAGCAGGAGAGTTTGGGCAGGTTCAATAAGTCTACCGACACAAGAGAAGAAAGGCTAAAAAAGAAGTCGGAAAGCGTTAAAAAAAGCCACATCAAAAAGAAGCTGCACAATCTATACAAAGAGGTGCACACAAAGCTTTCTAAGAGGCCTGATGCAAAGGCAGAGTTTATAGTGTTCCGCAATGTGAACAGCAGCAAGTCCAACCTAGGGGCCCACAACGAGATCCTCAATGTTTTTATCTCGGGATATAACTTTAGGAAGAAGAACGATGAAAGCTAGAATAAACAGCCCTCTTTTAAATATTGTCTTTTGTTGTGCTGTTTGTCTTGTAGCCAGTACGTGCTGTTGTGTGCTATTTTGATCACTTAGAAGCGGTAGATGTAGATAGAACAGCTAAGAGATGAGCAAATAATAAAATAAAAATTGCAAAAAAAGTATGTGTACTGGTAGAGTTTTGCTATTCTGTGTTTTATTTTAGCAGAGTTTTACTTCCAGCTGGAAAAGAAATAAATAGAGTAAAAATAAGAAAATAGAAGTAAGGAAAGACTAGACAGACTAGACAGAAAATAGCAACACGCTAACTAAGTGTGTATAGGCTTTCTTTGCGTAGTGCCTTTTCATGGATAGAGTTGCATGTGCGAGATAATCTTCAGATAAACATAAGGCGAGTTTAATTGTAGTCTATTGTTGTCTCTCATTCCCGTGCTTTACAAAACTCGTGGTATTTATAGACACTCTTGTATCCTTCTCTAATTTTCTTAGTATGCTACAGTCCATCACAATGCTCTTTTATGGGTCAATATTAATATTTAGTTGATATTTGCAGGTTTTATTTCATTCCTTGCAGAGATAATCAATAATGCTGTTAATTTTATAAAAACAATGCTTAATATAAGAATTTTAATTATGTTCTCCCGGATGAATTCTGAAAAGAAGAGCTTTCTTTCTTCTGCTGCTTCTTCCACGTCTTCTGGTACTTTTACTACTTTTACATACAGCACCTTTGCAAATTCCTCTATCTTTTCGAACATGTACTGCTTCTGGCCTGGGCTCGTGGCAGACAAGAAATATAAGCTGTCAAAGAGCTCTCGAATGTTATACAGCTGCAGGTCTTCTTTTTTTATCTCGCATTTTAATGAATATATCTCCTTTTCTAGCCTAGCAATGGAGCACTTTGCTTTTTCCATCTCTTCTTCCATTTCTTTTTCTGTCTGAGCATGCTCCGGAGAGTCGCAGACAGCTGCTTCTTTCCATTTTCGTAGACTCGTCTTTTTTTCAATGTATTCTCTGGCTTCTAAATTGAGCGCGTCTGTCCTTCTTTTTATCTCCTCTTCTAGCTCAACTTTGTATATGTGTATTACTTTTTCCAGGCGCGTATTGGCCACATAGTCTTCATAAAAGCTTTCGAAGCTTGTGTCTATCTTCAGCACCTTTTTCTCATCTGCACACACTAAGAGCGTAGTCTCGTTTGCCATGTACTCTATTAGCTTGATCATGCAATTGTGCATTCTTTTTTCATGTGCAATTTTTTCTATGTTGTCCCTGATGGAAGTGAGTATTGGTAGGTCTTCTAGGCTAAGCACTCTACAAATTTCTTTTTTAACTATCTCCTGCGGTCTATTCAAAATGCCTTCTATTTCTCTGACTAGCAGAACCAACTCTTCGATCTCGTGATATTTTTCGCATATAATCTTCAGCCCGTAGTCTACTAGCGGTATGCTGTCTTTATGCAGGACGTATAGCTCGTCTAAAGTGTAGCACGTTTTGTCTAGTGCGTATTTTTTCAGAATGTCCATGCTCACTGTGTCCAATATGCCTGCAACATAAGAGAAAGACTCTCTATCCAGGCTCTCTGAAGTAAATCGGAGCAGGCTCTTGAGGCCCAAAAAGTTTGCTCCACCAATATCCAGCGTGCATGCTCTGGTACTTAGGTCAGGAATTCTAGTAAATGAGTCTATGTTTTTTTGTGTTTTATTATTGCCATTTTTTCTATTTATTCCGCGCGCTGGGCTGTATATAAACGAATTTGGTTCTATAATGCCGTTAATTAAGGAGGTAGACGCGCTTTTAAGAAGCTGGATGCTTCTACTATTCAGAGCACAGTGTAAGTTAGTCATGGCCGCTACTCCATAGATGTTGTATATAAAATACTGGTAGATGCTCTTTTTAACTATGTCCAAAATATCTCTCCTTTCTTCTTCATTGCACGCGTCGCTTTCTATTTTTAGGTTCTTTTTAAGTATGTCTTGCAGCACGGCAAAATACCTTATTTTGTTGTTGTCTGTAATATCGCTGTCTATAGTATGCTTACTGCTAGTAGACAGACAGTTCTGCACTATTCCATCAGCATCTATCTCTAATCTAACCTCTTTCATGAATGCTCTAAAATTTAAAGAGTAAAAATAATTTAGCCTTAAAAGCTTTTCCTCTCTAGGATTCTGTATTTGCCGCATACACAACTCATTTTCTGTTTAGGGCTACCCATTGCTATTCAATTAGCTCACATTACTATTTGTGTGGCGAGAGTAATTGGCGAGAATAGGGGAAAGCCAAATAAAGAACACAGATCTGCAGAGAGCAATTCTTCTTTGATGGCTTCAGGCATGCACATTGCCAAGGGACAGCTCGAGTATTATTTATTATGCCGTCTGTGGCAGCAGAAAAATATTTGCAAATGTAGGTGTAGTTTATTTAGAATGCTTGTAATTGGAAGAATATAGGCCAATCTATTCTAGTGCTCTCGGGTTTCTTAGTATACTATAATCAGCATCAGACACTCTTTCATAGATGAGCGATAGCTAATCAGCTATTGAAATATTCTATCAGATCATTCTTTGTATGAATAAGCAGTATTGTTATTATTATAAAAGCATATATAAACATAAATGCTTTAATTATCTTTGTTCTAGTTGTTTCTGTTAGAAAGGGGTATTTTTCACCAGATATCTCTTCTTCTTCGTGTATAGAAGGCCCCACTGTTTCCACCTCTACACCCAGCATTTTGGCATGTTTTTCTATCTTCTTCACGAAATACTTCTTTTGGTTTAAGCTCATACGAGATAGTAGATCTAGGCTAAGTAGAACCAATTCAATGTTTTTATGGTCCATATTTTCTTTTTCTCTTTCACATTCTAGCAAATAGATTTCATGCTCTAGATTGTTAACAGTGCGTCTTATTGTTTCCATCTCACCATTCTTCACCCTTATTTCTTGCTCGTATTCCTGTGAGTCAGAGTTTTCTGCGCCTTCCAGTGCTTTTAAGTGTGCTTCTACTTCTTTGTATTTTGCTTTTTCTGCATCAAGAGATACTTTTTCATCTTTTATTTTGCTATCCATTGCAATTATTTTCTTGTTTAACTTCTCAACTAAGCCTGTGCTGTCTATGTATTTTTTGTAGAAATAATTTAAGTTATTGGTCATCTGCAGTCTGTTTTTTCCGTCTGTTTCATCCAAGAATATGCCGTTGCTTGCCATGCACTCTATTGCTTTGATTGTTTTGCTGTGCATAATCTTCTCATGCTTGATTTCTTCTAGACTGTCAAGGACAGAAACAACTACATCTAAGCCGCCAGAACCAAACAGAGTCTCAATGTTTTCATTAATCTTTTCTTTTTGATTTTTATCACTGTTGGCTTCTGTCTCTCCGATCTCCTTATTCAGCTTTTTAATTGCATCGTATTTTTCGTGGATGATCTTCAGCCCGTAGTCTACCAATGGAATGCCAGTGTCTTTATATTCCTTAGTGTACAGGCTGGGCAGATTATAGTATTCCTCGATGCAATGGATGTTTGATACTATGTCTTTTGACTCTGGCAGACAAGAGACAGCAGAGAAGTTTTTTCTGTCCAGACCCTCTTCAGTAAACTGGAGGAGGCTTTCCAGGCCTAAAAACCTTGCATCGTCTATCTCCAGTGTGCATGCTCTAGGGCTTGGATCAACAGTTCCGTCGGACAGGGTTATATTTTCTAGCGGCTCATTTCTGTCAACCCGTCTCTTTATTCCGTGCGCTGGGCTGTATATAAGCGTATTTGGTTTTATGAGCTCCTCAAGCACGGAAATGAATGCAGTTTGAAAGTCCACGCCTTCTTTGCCCATTAATGCATCGTGTAGCTCAGACATGTGCTTTGCGCCATTAGCGTTGTATGCAAAGTGCTGAGAGGCTCTGCTCTTGACTATTTTTAGGATGCATTCCTTCTCTTTATCATTGTGCGCACTTTCTATTTTCAGATTATCGTCTTTGAACATCTCCTCTAGCATAGACAAGTGCTCTTTTGGAGTGTTTTTGCTGAGGTGCACATTTGACCCCTCTGTGTTGATGGCCTTGCATGCTTTTAGTATTTTGTCCACATTTATCTCTAACTTGACTTCTTTCATGTATCTATTGTAAAAGTTTTAGCCACAGAAAATATTTTAAATATTCGAGCTATATGATTGGTCTTGCTGGATAGATTATTGGCAAAATTTTATAAGAGAACCAGTTGAATTGTTGAATAGGGTGGCTCTTTCTCTCACAGAGCACGGAAAATAGCCCAACGATAGATAACTTGTGATGTTTAAACTTAACTACAATTTATTTTGGATGCAAACCAGCTGGAAGGATATAGGCTAGGATGCGTTAGAATCTTTTTGTTTCTTAGCCGGTGATTTTTCATGGGGTGATGCTTCTTCGCAGTCTAATATACTGTCAACATCAGCAGAGTTTTCTGTTTTAGATTTTGAATTGACAGCATACCGTGCTACTAGTAAAAAAAGACATGCAAGACCCATAGCGCTAATTATATTTTTTGTATTTGTTGGCTTTACTGGGAGAGATTCTCTTCCTTCTAGATCCCCTGATTCTACTATGTGATATTCTTCTAGATCTGCTGTTTGAGGTGCTTCTTTTGTTTCTATCATTTGATATTCTTCAGGCGCTTCTTCCACTTTCATTTCTTCAGGCACTTTTAGCTCTTCTAGCGCTGCTTCTTTATCTGTTACTATCTTTACTTTCCGTTGCCTTGCAAATTCTTTTATCTTTTTGTGTATGTATTGCTGCTGTTCTGGCGCTAGGTCATGTGAGGAACGTATATATGTTGTAACATTTTTATACCGTATATTTTCTTTCTTGCTGCTGTATTCTAGTGAATATATTTCATTTTTTATATTATTAATAGAATACTCTAGTTTTTTAATTTCTTCTCTGCTTTTTTCTTCTTTTATCGCCTGTTTGTATTTTATTTCTTCTTTTTCTAAAGCTTCTTTCTTATCCGCTATTTCTTCATCCAATTCATTTATTCTTTTATCTATTATCTCCTTTAGACCATTATTCCCACCTACATAGTTTTCATGAAACTTGTTTAAATCTGCGTTTATCACTAGTATATTTGATCTATTTTTGTCTTTTAAGAGATCGGTGCTATTTATCATATATTCTATCGCATTAATTATACCCATGTGGTTTCTCTTTTCATCAAAAATACTTCCTTTTCTTTGTCTAATCGAAATAATTATTGTTAACTCTTCCTGGGTAAATGGGCTAATGATTTCATCTACCCCTACCTTATCTCTGTATATACCTCTTCTTTTAATTCTACTACATAGATCATTAAGTTTATAATTTTTTTCGTGGATGATCTTCAGTCCGTAGTCTACCAATGGAATGCCAGTGTCTTTATATTCTTTGTTGTACAGATCTTCTAAACTGCAGTAGTCTACCTTAAAAAATTTTTTTAGATCCTGTATATTAATATTAAAGAAGTCAGCTTCATTATAGAAAAATTTTCTGTGCATGTCTTCCAAGGTTGATTGCACCATGTCTTTCAGGCTTGAAAATTTTGTATCATCGATCTGCAGTGTAAAAGTTCTACTGCTTGTGTCAATGCTGTTATCACTTTGGATAAGATTTTCTAACGATCCATCCTTGCTAATTTGTCTACTTATGCCGTGCTCTGGCCTATATATAAGCGCATTTGATTTTATGAATTCATTAAGCAGATTGACGTACGTAAGTTCAAATTTTTCATTATTTTCATCCTTCAATGTATTAGGCGAAATAAGTTCATTCAATACGTTTGGATTGTATATAAGATACTGGCATGCATCATTTACAATTATGTCCACAATGTCTTTCTTTTCTTCATCGCTGCACAAACTACTTTCTATTTGTAAAGTATCATAGTTGAATATGTTCTTTAGTATACTCAAATTTTGCTCTGGGCTATTCTTGGTATCAATTTTATCTGTGATCTGAATAGATTCACAGGTCTTTAGTATTTTCTTCACATTTATTTTCAGTTTAACTTCTTTCATTACCGCTGTAAAATTTTTAATTATAGAAGTATTTAAAGCCAAGATTTGTTTTCTGTCCACGCTATTGGTATCTTTATCACAAATTATTGGCAGATTTTTGTAAGAGTATCCAACTAGCTTACTGCACACTAATTGTTGCTAGTTATTCGATCTTTTATGCATTAAACCACATGCTCTATTGGTTATATTTTTTGTACACTGATTAGTCTAATGAAATCTGTTTGATTGATCAGATAAATAAAATACATTGATCAGCAGTATTACTGCATACTTTTCAAAGCTTCCTATCTAATAAAATATCAGATGTTCTCTAGCACTCTCTTGCAAAGCTGTTTAACCTATAGATGCATCTGCTAACGCCTTAGTTACATCTGTACAGCACATACAGTTTTACTTTTCACTCTGCCTTATTTTATTTTCTCTTTTCATGCACGCTACAGCTTCAAACAGCTACTCTGTTCTAAATAGGGATGTAGACACCAAAAAGTGCACTCAAAGAGACCCATTCCACAGCTAGTAAAAACATCACTACGAGAATTAGCTCGCTTCTAGGCTTCTAATTATGTCTACAGGAAGCACAGTCCTGCACTAGAAAGTTATAACTGGAAATGATATTTTTAGCATGAAAAATCAGGCACTGAGGAACATACTGTGCACATGCACAGCTCTTCTTTTTTTCTCTATCGTGGGATGCACAGGAGAGTGGAGCGGTCTTAGCGAGGATGCAAGCAGTGGCGCTGGTCCATGCGCGGGCAGAAGTGTAGGAAGTACAGCAGAGAATGCAGCAGACTATTTCGCCTTTCCTGCCGGTGATCTATCCACTGCTAATAACTCAGACAGTGGTGGATATATCTTTTCTAGCGCAGATGACAGTGTGCCAGGCACCTATCCTTATCCCGACTGGCAGTGCATGGCAGGGCCCTGCACAAGTAATAATAATAATCCTGGCCCATCTGGAGGCGGACACAGGACAGCAGAAGCAATGGATGGGCTGTATCTTTCTTCTGCTAATTTACTTATAGACGATGGCACAGCATGGAGCGGATACTACGACTGCACAGAGTATGGGCTGGCAGCAAACCAGCACATGCACATGGGGGAGTATACAACACAGTACGAGGCCCATGCAGACCCTTTTGACTTGGCACGCAACATGCCCAGTGCACTGCAGCATTCAGAGGGAACAGCAGATGGGGCAATAGACAGAACAAATGACACGACCCTTGATAGCATTGTGCTGGATGCGAACAGCTCCATATACGATGCAGCACAGCCAATACATATGTGGATAGACCAGTACTTCCCGCCCGCGCAGCCTACAATAGAAGAGCCTAGCCCTAGCATTACTCCTGCCTCAGCCAAAAAGAGTGCTGGTACTGCAAGAAGAACAGAAAAAAGAAAAGTAGAACAAACAGATGGAGCATTGTCTGCGCCTGTTCTCAAGCATGTGCCAAATAAGAAAAGAAAAAAGAGTGGAACGTCATTAAAACTAGCAAAAGCCTCTAGCTCTTGCCAGCAGCAAGAAAAAGAGAGTGGAGCAGAGGATATGATAGAGCTGGCCCAGAACAGCCAGGTGGTACGGTCTAGAGAAGCAAGCAGTACAGAGGAAAGAGTAAGCATTGGCATCAGCCTGTGGAACAGCAGAAGGCTGGAGAATGTGCGCAGAAGAAAATACAAGTCAAACAACAAAGTGCTGTACAGCTACAGACTCTCTGAAGGAAGTGTGAGGAACAAAGTAAAAATAAAAACATACCAGACGCAGCTGAGAAAGGAGATAGCAGAGTACTCCAGCGGCACAGCACAGGAAATAGAACAGAATGCGCTGTGGTACTTCATCGCCAGCAGAAGCACAACTCTGAGCACAAAGTACAGAGACCTTTTAGGGCTGCAGGAGCTGTTCAAGAGCGAAGGCGCAGACGAGTGCAAGCGCATAGTAGAAGGCATGAAGGGATACTATCCGCACGTGTTCATAGAGATGGCTGGGTACTTGGAGAAGCACAGGCCGATGAAAGGCGGCACTAAAGGCAGCTCAGCCGAGTGCAGCGAGACCCTGGGCGATATTTACATACGAGAAGACCTTGAGCTGAACCACTACAGCATAAGAGAGGATAAGTGGGGTGACCAGGCGAACAGAAAGTACTGCGCCCTAGCCTGTGCAGTGCGCATGATCCTCGTGCTGCCTGAGGTGTACAAGGACTTCTCTAACATCAGTGTAGAATTCATTGAGGAGACTGTGCTACTCGAAGACTCGGTCAGTGATTCGCAGCTCTGCGAGGTTCTGCTGAGAGTGCAAGAGCTGGTGCTGATGCACAGAGAAGAGAAGATGGATGGTGGTGCATACACTAATCTGTACAGGGCTCTTGAGAACATACATGGCAAAGAAGTGCTGCAGAAAGCAGGAGCTGCTGAGCTGTACAGAAAGATGTACACTCTTCTTGCTATGTTCTACGAGAAGGCAGAGACAGACGACAGAGGAATAAAGTACACTCTGGTAGGCAAGGGCGTGGTGAGGAGCCAGAAGTACATGAAGTGCAGAGTAGTGGTGGAGATGGCGCCAGAAAGCTCAGGGAAGAAAGTGCTGAGCACAGAGTATGCGTATGAAGAGGACAGATGGACTGTTTCATCTCCTGCACAGGCGCATTACCATGTGCACTATGTGGACAATACAACGGGCCATCACAGAGTGCTGTGCATGCCCATGTACGTAGACCAAAGTGGAAAAGAACAGTGTCTCCACACAATCAGTGAGATAGTAGAGTACATAAAGACACTCTATAAAATAGAGAAGCGTTCAGAAGTTATTCATCCTTTCAAAGTAGATAAACAGAGCAGAACATGGTCGTACATCAAAGAAAAAAAAGAGAGAAGCAAAACGGTGAAGGAGCTGGAAGAGTACGAGGTGGTATTCTACCACATTGAGGAGGACGTAAACATGCCAGAGCTTACATTTGCACAGTTCAGGCCTTTGCATCCCCGCAGCGAGTACAGCATTTACATTCCTCTGTTCCTCACGCCTTTAATGCGGTCAGCTCTGGAGCTTGGGCCTTTCACTGCAGTGGGAGAGCACAAAAGACTGGAGTCGGTGGAATTTGAGAACAGAGAGCCTGCTGTGTACAGGTATAATCAGGAGTACAGAGGCGCAGAGTATTCAGATGTGCACAGGTACTACAGCAATCTGTGCATCCTGCCGGAGGAAGTAGAAAGCGCAGAGTGCTACAGCATGCACTGCCAGACGGGCAGGAAGAGTGGCTGCACTGTTGAGGCTGTGTGGTATGTGCGAGTGCTGGGCAGCGTGGATGAGTACACGCACTGCGTGCCTGATGGTGCTTTCAGGGAAAAAGAAAGCTTGCAGACATTCAGGAAATTTATTGCTGTACTGGAGTCAAGAAACTACAACAAGGACAGCGAGCTGCAGGGCTTCTGGCTGGGCAATGGTAAGGCAGCGGGCAGTAGGACAGACAGTCTTATGCACAAAATAAACATATGGCTGCCGCACAGAGAGAGCGAAGAGAGCATGGCTGAGAAGAGCGTGGAGTATCTTATGCTAGAGATTGAAAGGGCAGAAGGCAAGCTAAAGGAGACGGAGGATAGAAGAAAGAGCCTGGGCGCACTGAGCAAGTACAGAGACACAGCGGAGACAAGACAGAGGAAAAAGACAGTGAACTCTCTGAAGAACAGGAAGAGAAAGAAGGTGGAGGTTTTGCACCAGGCGCTGTACGTAAAACAGGCCAGGAGACCTACGCACGCAGAGACAGAGCTTATAGTGTATCGAAGTGTGAACAGCAGCAAGAGCAATCTGGGGGCACACAACGAGATATTGGATGTGTTTATCTCCCTGTACAAGCAGAGGGAGAAGTGGTAGGAATGAATAAAGAGTGCCAGTTTATCTGCTGTGTCTTATTGTCTAGTTTATTGTTGTATTGTTTGTGCTAGTGCAAGGGCGCTGCGTACTGATGGACAGAGTAGTTAAGTACAGCTAAGTAAAATAAAATAAATTTATTAAAGTATTTGAAAATAGAAATGTATACATTAGACAGAGTAAAGCTGTATTTTGTTTTATTTTAATAGAGTTTTATTTTTCATTGCACAAAAGAATAAAGGGTTAAAGTAGAGTGGAAGGGCACAGCGAGAGAAGGAGAAGAGGAGAAGGAAACTAATGCTGCGCAGAACATAATATGGGTGCAGAGCAATGGGTATTGTCTTTTGTAGATTTCTAATTGATTGGTGGAAAAGAAAGAAAAGATATAAATAAATGTAGTTTATTTGTGGTATTGACCAGCTAGGGTCAGATGGCTCAAAGAATCACATTTATCTCATGCTCATAGGATGCATTTATAGCAAGATGCTCTTTAAAGACTGTATCTAACTAACTCCAGAAACCTTCACTGCTTGCCTTGAATAGAAAAACAATACTGCTCCTGTGAGAAAAACAAGCAAAGCTATGGATAGTATAATTGCCTGTGCCTTCTTCAGCATGCTTTCTTCTGGTTTTTCTTCTACATGTATGTTCCATTTTTTCCCATACTCTTTTATCTTCTCAACCATGTATTTTATCTGGTCTGGGTCTATATAGCCTAAAAGGCGTAGATTTCCACGAATGATACGAAGCTGCATGTCTTTCTTTTTTTTATTACACTCTAGCCAGTATATGTCGTTGTCCATATTATTGACAGAGAGAGATAGTGCTTCAATCTCTTGGTTGCTCTTTCCTTCTTTTATTGCCTGGTCTCTGTCTATCTTCTCTTGATCACGCTTTGTCTTTTTCTTTTCTATTTCTTTATTCAGTTTAGCAATTTCTTCATTTAATTTTTCGGCTAGACCGTTTTTCTTCTTTATGTAGTCTTTATTAAAGCTGCCTAGTTTGCTACTTATCGTCAGAGTTTTTTGCCCATTTTCATTGTCCAAGAGATCAGTATGATTTGCCATGTATTCTATGGTGCTAATTATGCCAAAGTACATTGCCTTTTCACTTTTGATTTTTTTTATGTTTTCGCAAACAGAAAGGGCTATCTTTAGGTCTTCCTCATCATCAAATATGCTGTTAATTTCTTGAGATATGGGTGTTCTATCTTGGGACGTGTTCTCTATATCTTTAATTTTCTTAGTCAAGGACATAATTTCAACGATTTTTCCGCTAATAAGATTCAATCCATAGTCTACAAGATCCCTGCCAGGTTTTTTAGACTTCTGGCTATACAGCTCTTTCAAGCTATAGAACTCTTTTTTCTGCAAGTATTTTTTTAAAGTGCTCATGTTATTGTCTGTCGAAGACACCAAGTTAGCAATGTACATGTAGAAATCTATATCTAAATTCTCCATGTTAAACTGATGTAGACTGCTTAGAGTCGAAAACCTCTGATAAAAAATGCCCAGAGTGTACGTCCTTTTTCTCAGATCAGGTTTTCCATCGGGTGGCATAATGCTGTCTAGTGGTTGATCATCGTCTACATATCTTTTTATGCCGTAGCATCGATCGTATATAAGAGTGTTTGGCTTTAAAAGCTCGTCAATGAGAGAGATAGCTTTGGGCTTAACTGTCCCATCTATATCTATTTCTCCCTGTAATGCAGCGCAAAAACTGGACATAACTTCCATTCCATGCGGATTGAATATAAAGTACTGATAGATTTTGCTTCTAATTATATTCAAGATTTTAGCGTTTGCCTGATTATTAATTTTATCTTCATGATTGCCGCCTTCTATTTTTATGTGGTTTTGAAATATATGGACTAGCATGCTATAATATTCTGATTTTGTGTTATATTTTGGGACTTTATCAGAACCTACAATAGACAGGCATGCTTGGAGCATTTTATTTACATCCATACTTAAATTGACTTGTTTCATTCTCCTCATGAAAGTTTTAATTACCAGAGTATTTAAAGCTGAGCATTTTTCTCTGTTTATATGATTGGTACCTTTATCACACTTAATTGGCATGGTTTTATGACAGTGCTTAATTGGCTTACTGGGCACTAATTGTTGCTGGTTATTGGATCATCCATGTATTAAACTATGTGTTCTATTGATCAGTTCATCCGTGTAGTGATTAATTTAATGTCTGTAGTATTTAGTAACAGTGTAAAAAATAAAAATAAAAAGTGAAGGATGCATGGCAGAAGAAGAATGGTTGAATAGTACTTTTATTTAGTGTTATTATGAATAGTTAAGGCATGCATTAACTAGTAGAAGTACTATTTTAACGAAGAGA
>NW_026250300.1:0-1573 GCF_024244105.1 Nematocida minor | reverse complement strand
CAGCACAGTAAGACACAGCCCAGCTACTCTGCTGCTTCGTGCTCCCGCATGCACTCCCGTGCTAATTTAATCAGCACTTCCCGAGACTCTGGCTTGGCAGGACAAGCCAACAGCAGCCACAGTAATAACAACAGCCACAGCAGTCACAATACAACAGTCACAGTCACAGTAATAGTAACAGTTACAGTAATAGCAGCCACAGTAATAGCAGCCACAGTAATAGCAGCCACAGTAACAATACAGCAGTAATAATAACAGTAACAATACAACAGTAACAATACAGCAGTAACAGCAGCAGTCACAGTCACAGTAACAGCCACAGTAATAGTAATAAATAATACAACAGCAGTAACAGTAACAGTAACAACAGCAGTCTCTAACACTCTTTTTTTTATTTTTATTTTCCTCCGGAACACGCACGCTTTCTCTCTCTCTCTGTCTTTTTCTTTTTATTTTCTTTTATTTCTCCTCTGCTCTCCTCTGCTCTTTTCTTTTTCTGCTCTGCGCCAGAACAACAGCAGACGGCAATGCAACAACAGAACAACAGAACAACAGAACAACAGAACAACAGAACAACAGAACAACAGAACAACAGAACAGCACACAACACAGTAACAGAACAGCAGAACAGATGCTCTCGCGCTGTCTCCCGCCCTCTCCTCTTCTCTTCTCGGGTTATTCTCTTCTCTCCTCTCCTCTGTTTGTGCTCCTGCCCTCTCTCACCCCCCTGCACACAGGAAAACAAAAAAAGAAAGTGCAAAGCTTGCGCGCTCTGCGCCTCCTCTGAGAACACAGCAGCAGCACCAACAACAGCACAGCACGCCAGCTGCTCGCTGCTCTTCTTTGCAGCCGCACAGATGCCAGCAGTCACTGAACACAGCTCTCTCCACCCTGCTCTGATAGCGCACCTGTCTACGCCCAGCCGCAGCCAACCAGCACAGTAAGACACAGCCCAGCTGTCCTGCTGCTCCACTCTGCCTCGCACAGTCCCGTGGTAGTTAATATGTCCCAAAGGATCTGGCTGGCAGGGCAAGCCTGCAGCACCCACACCCACTGCAGCAGTAACAATACAACAGCAGCAGCAGTAACAGTCACAGTAATAGCAGTAATAACAGTGACAATGTAGCAGTAATAGCAGTAACAATACAACAGCCACAGTAGCAATACAACAGTAACAGCAGTAACAGTAATAGTAACAGTAATAGTAACAGCTACAGTAACAACAGTAATAACAGATACAACAACAGTAATAACAGTAACAGTAACAGTAATAGTAATAGTAATAGTAACAGCAGTAATAACAGCAGTAATAATACAACAGTATTCCTTTTATTTTTTTATTTTTTTATTTTCTTTTCTTTCTTTCTTTCTCTCCCAGAGCATATACACTTCTTCTCTGTCTTTTCTTTCTTTTCTTTTTCTTTTTATTTATTCTCCTCTCCTCTCCTCTGCTCTTTTCTTTTTCTTTTGCTTTTGCTGCTCTGAACAGCAGAGCAACAGGACAACAGAGCAACGGAACAGCAGGACAACAGGACAACAACAGGGCAACAGGACAAAAGAACAATAGAATAAC
>NW_026250323.1:0-4441 GCF_024244105.1 Nematocida minor | reverse complement strand
TGTGGTGGTTCCAGGGAGGAACGCCACCACGTCTAATGTAAAAGTCAATGAGTGAATTGGTCTGGAGGTAATTTGGCGATTTATTAATCTCTGGCTTGCGGCTGCCTTTAGCTGGATGTATACTAATGTTCTTATTAACCTGTGTTAGCGTATGTACCGTCTGGTTATCCTTTTCTGCTGTATTCTCTGAATGTTCTTTATTCATGTCCGCGCTATCTTAAAAAATAAAATATATATAAGTTTCTTCTCCTGATGGTTGTCAATTCTGATGGTTGTCAATTCTGATATATGAAATATAGATGGATTTACAACATTCTGCCCCCGTTAGATTGTTGCAAGAAGATGCTTTATGCTAATCTGAGTTGGTGTGGGTTGCAGGTGATTTCTTTGTTATGTTGAGTATGACGTAATGTTATTTGGGTTCCTGATGAGTTTATGTTTGTGATAATACAGGGTCCTTGCCATCGTTTGCTTAGTTTGTCTCCTTGTGTGTAGTTTTTGTAGTAGGCTTCATCGCCGATTTTTGGTGTACGTTGAATGTTGTTACGCTTTTGTTTGCTCAGCTCCTGTTGCGTGTGAATTCTTTTCTGAATGTTTGCTAATTTCTCGTGTATGTCGATTGTTTTCTTCTGTGGATCGAGTGGATGGTACTGGTGTACGAGTTCGAATGGTGTACATTGTAGTGTTGTATGATATGTGTAGTTTAATCGCCTGTGGATTTTGTTAATGGCTGATTTTATGCCTGCTGTACTGTCGTGTGATAATATGAATTTGATTTCTTGGTTGATTCTTTCTGAGATGCTGTTTCCTGTTGGATTGTACGGTGTTGTATGTATTGATCGTATGTTATGTTGTTTTAAAAATTCTTGTGTCTCTTTGGATGTGTATTGTAATCCTCGGTCGTGTAGTATTGTAATTGGTTTGGGATGTGTATTTATCCACTGTTGTAGTTGTTTTATGATAGCTTGTGCTGTAATGAGCTTTGTATGTGCTATTTCTGACCATCGAGTGCATCTGTCTGTGATTGTGATGATGTAGTACTTTCGATTGTTTGTCGCTAATGTAAATGGACCAAATATGTCCGAGCTTATGTCCGTAAATGGTGTTGCTGTAGATAAAGTTCCTAGACTTGTTGGTGTGATTGCTTTGCCGATGATGTTCTGTTGGCATGATATGCAGTTCCTTCTGTACTTTTTTATTTCTTTGAGTAGTTGATTGCCAGGCCAATGTATTTTTAGTGTTCGGTATAATTTTCCGGTTCCTGGGTGTCCTAGATATTCTGCTATGATTCTAATTCTTTCTTTGATGTCGTCTGTGTTTGACATTTGCTGTAGTACTGCTGTTAGTGAGTCAGTGTTAGTTGTCTGTAATTGTTCGGTGGTTGTGTATATTTTATTTTCAGCTCTTGATAAATAGTCTGCGATTGTATTGTTCTTTCCTGCTATGTGTTCGAGTTGTATGTCGTATTCTAGAGTCATGATTTTCCATCGTTCGGATCTGGATTTGTCTAGCGGTTGTGTTGTTAGTAGATTCCGATGATCTGTGTGTACTATGATGTGCCTGCCTAGTATTTGGATTCTGAAGTGTTCCAAGGCTTTGATAATGGCGAATAATTCTTTCTCCTTTGTAGTATAGTTCATTTCTGATTGTATTAGCGTTTTGCTGTATAGTCCGATAATTCTGTCTGTCTGTGTTAGTATTGCGCCGATGCCTGTTTCGCATGCATCCGTGAATAAGTGGAATGATTTGGTCGGATCTGGATTAGATAGTACTATTTGTCTCTGGATTGTGTTGAAGATGTCTTGACGACACTCTTCGTCCTCTGGTGACCATGAAATAGCATTTTTCTTTATATCCTCGCGTTTTCCTCCTTTCAGTTTCTTATTCAGTATGCCTAGCTTGATGGATAGGTTTGGTATGTACGGTCTGAACCAATTGATAGTTCCTATGAGGCTCATTAGCTCTTTGGCTGTTTTTGGCGGTCTTGATTTCTTAAAAATGTCCAATTTTTGAGTATCTGCCTGTATTCCTTTTTCAGAGATGATGTTGCCCAAGTATATTACGCGTGACTGGAAGAAATTGCTTTTCTCGATGTTGAGTATAATGTTGTATCGTTGGAATCGGGTGAGTACTTGTTGTATATGCTGCAAGTGTTCTTCTGCGGTTGGTGAGTAGATGAGAATGTCATCTAGAAATACTTTTACGAAAGGTAAGTCTCCGATGCGTTGGTATATGATTTTCTGAAAATATGCAGGTGCATTCTTTAATCCGAATGGCATTCTGTTATAGATGTAGTGTTGTCCGGTAATTGCGAATCCTGTGTATGGTTTACTGTCTGGATGCATTTCAATTTGGTGATATCCGTCTTTTAGATCGATTTGTGTAAAGTATTTGTTGCCGTACGGTATTTCTCGTAATATGGTATAGATGTCTGGAAAGATACATGCTATGTCTGCGGTGATTGTGTTAACCTGTCTGTAGTCTACGACTAGTCTATGTTTACCATTCTTCTTTGGTATGATGAAAGCTGGTGAAGCAAATGCGTTGTCTGTGGCTTCTTCGATAATATGCCGTTCCTTTAAGTTTTGTAGTTGTGTTAATACTGTGTCTTTGTATTTGTCTGGTACAGGGTATGATTTGAGAAAGATGGGTTTGTTACTGGTAAGTGTCATCTTATATTGTACGTCTTTGATAGCCTTGTTCGGTTGTAGCTGTTTGGTACTGTCTGTTATCATTTGGATAAGTTTCTGTTTTAACTCTGGGGTTAGTAGTGATGTTTCGCGTGTTTTCTCTTCTATGTCTGTTTTATGCGGTTCTGGTGTTTCCAGCGCTATGTTAACCTGTTCTGTCACTTGTAGTAAAGTTGTAGGTGTTTGATTTTTTGTGTGTAACGTCTCTGTAGGACGGTGTGTATGTTTGTCGTTGTTATTCTGTAGCTGTAGGTAAGGATTTAAAAATTTTCCTAGATAACGATTTATCCATGCGTATCCCACTAATGCTATGTTTAAAGCTGGGAAAACATGAAATCCGATTTTAACATTCTCTTGTAATAGAGGTATCCATGCTAGTATCTCTGTTGTTATATAAGGATAGTTTTGCCGTCCGTGTATGCCTGTCACTTCCATGTCTCTTGTTGTGTCTGTAGTTGTGAGTAACTGTAGTTGTTCCACGAGGGTTGTGCTTATGCTGTTGAGGGTTGATCCTGTGTCAAGCAGTATGTCGATAGTGTGAGTCTGATACTGAATCTGTAGAGTTGGTAGTACTTCTGTGTTGTTGTCTGAGTGACTGTTCTGTAGTTGTAGAACTGAGCTGATTATTTTTTTGCTTGAGTTTGTTTTCTCTTACGAAGGTTGCATTCTTCTGTCGTGTGATATCCTTTCTTGCGATGTTCTTCGCACCATATTTTCTGAGTACCTCCTGCGTTGTGGGGTAATGTGCTGTGTTGAGCTGGTTTCTTTGAACGATATGCTGCTTCTTTTCGTATGTCATCGAGTAATTGGTCTTCTAGTTCTTCTAGATTTTTGATATAGTCTTTAATATTTGTATCGTTGGTGATGAGATATTTCTTTCTGGTTTCTGAGGTGAGTCCTTCGATGAAACGCTGCCGAAGTTGTTCTTCGAATATCTCTGGAGAGACCTCTACGAAGTTGTGTAGTCTTGTGTAGACCGTAATGGCTTCATAATAGCACTGAAGGAAGATGTAGTCCTTTTGTTTGGGTACGATCCCTATGCGCAAACGTGTTGTTTTCTCATAGAAGAAGCATACTTGATCGAGTAGCGCATCTGTAGCGTGATGCTTTTCCAGACTGGGATGGACTTCTTCTGGGACTAGGAAGCGAATTAATTTGCGTAGATCCTTAGTCAAGTTGTATATCTGGATGATGTCGGAAATTTTTGTGCGCCATTGTCTTACGTAGGGTGAGGTTATTTCTGTGAGTACGTCACATTGTATGCTGACCATTTGGTTCCCGGAATTTTCTGTAAATTGGGTGATTTCGATTTGTTTCTTGGCGAAGGTAATTTTTTCTTCTTTCATTATCCTCATCGCGCTTCGACTCATGACTTCCACACTTTTATTATATGGGCCGTCGACTTTGTTTACACTTAGTGCATATAGTGAATTCACTATGTGGTGGTTCCAGGGAGGAACGCCACCACGTCTAATGTAAAAGTCAATGAGTGAATTGGTCTGGAGGTAATTTGGCGATTTATTAATCTCTGGCTTGCGGCTGCCTTTAGCTGGATGTATACTAATGTTCTTATTAACCTGTGTTAGCGTATGTACCGTCTGGTTATCCTTTTCTGCTGTATTCTCTGAATGTTCTTTATTCATGTCCGCGCTATCTTAAAAAATAAAATATATATAAGTTTCTTCTCCTGATGGTTGTCAATTCTGATGGTTGTCAATTCTGATATATGAAATATAGATGGATTTACAACA
>NW_026250309.1:0-3128 GCF_024244105.1 Nematocida minor | reverse complement strand
ATAGAAAGATACATACGAACGTTGAGAGAAGGACTTGCAAAACTAGATAGAAAGAGACCACTGAAAGAGAGAATAAAGGAGCTAGTAAAAAGCTATAACAGCACGTGGCACAGTGGGATAAGAACAACACCAGAGAAAGCAGGACGAGAACAAGAAAAGGTCAGTGAGATAAATAAGGCAGACGGGAAGTACGCAAAAGCATATAAAATCAAGAAAAGAGAACAGTTCTGGCCAGGCGAACAAGTAAAAACAGCAAAACTTGAAAACTTAAAGCAAAAGCAGAAAAGCGAAAAAGGAAGATTCTACAATGATGGAGTAATAGTAAAGAGATGTGGGAATGATACGTATTTAGTGAAAGACGAAAGTGGGAAGATTAAGAAGAAGACATATAAAGAAATAAAAGGGCTGCCAGAGATACGGAAGCCATTGGAAACATGGAGGCTGAAGGAAGAGGAAGAGAATAACAACAAGGATATCAAAAATGGGGGGTGTAAAAGAGAAATAGAAGGAAGACAGAATGACCTCTGTCTTGCCGGGGGCATGTTGAGTATAAATTAAAATTTAATAAATAAAACCATGGATAGTTTACATTTTATTTTTATTTTTATTTATGTTTAGTAGGATATTTAAAAGAAAAGCATATACTCAGGATACAATAATTAGAGAAGTGTTGTAAAAAGGTTAAAATGAAAATCTAGCTCTGTTAGAGCGCATGCAGAGTATCAACGTGTAATAGCAGTACTAAACTAATGGTATAGAAATACGAGTATGCATAAGATTAAGAGTTATTTAGCGCTAGATCAAAATTGATAGCTGAGGCATATCATGTTTATTTGTGTTCTTATCTACACTCCGCTGCATGGTATAGTGTTTCTTTATACATTCATATCACCTAGATATTAGAAAGTTTCGCTACATTTCTAGAAGAACTGATAAATACTATAGATATTATAAGAGATATAAGAAAAACCATGAGAATTACAGTTTTCTGCATCTGTATTATTTTTCTTTCTTTGAGTTCTTCTGACTCTTTAGATACTTCCAATATCTGCGGTGCTTCTTTTATCTCTTCTTCTTTAGATACTTCCAATACCTGCGGTGCTTCTAATCCATCTACTTCTATTTTCCGTGCTTTTCCAAATTTTTTTATCCCTTTGAGTATGTGCTCTTCTTGAATTGGCTTTAATTCATCTAACTCATATAACTTTATATTAACATTAAGCAATTTTAAAAATGCTCTTCTCTTATCATATCTTAGTAAATATATGTCATTTTCCAGATTATTAATAGAGCAACTTAATTTTGTAATACTTTCTTTATCATTTTTTCTCACTGCTTGATCATACTCTATTTTCTTTTCTCTTAAAATTTTCCCTTTCTCGTTTATTTTATTATATAATCTAGTATTTTCTTCATCTGCTAGTTTCTTTAAATCTTCGTCTCTAGCTACATGGTCTCTGTAAAAATTATCTAAGCCTGCTTTCAGTCTCAGAATGTTAGGTCCTCCTTCTGTTTCTTTTAAGAAGTCAGTTTTGTTTGCTACATATTCTATTGTATTAATTATATAGTTGTGTATGTATTTTTCGTGTGAAATCTCTTTTAGATTGTCTTTAATAGAAATAGCTAAGAGCAGTTCATCTTCTGTAAATAGCTCATATATTACTTCAACTATATCCTGCGGGTTATTTGAAATAATTTTTATCTCTTTAATCAGCTCGATTAACTCAGCAATCTTATAATGTTTTTCGTGAATAAGCTTCAATCCGTAGTCTATCAGTAGCTCATTAGTATTTTCGTATTTCTTAGTGTACAGCTCGTCTAGAGTGTAGTATTCTTTTTTGAATGAGTATTTTTTAAAAATATCCATATTTAATTTATGCATTGAGTCTTCGATAGAATTTTTAGTTATATAATCGAGCATTTTTCTGTCTCGGCTCTCAACGACAGAGTCTCGTAAACTTTCTAAATTCAAGAACTTTGAGTCGTCAATCTCTAGTGTGTATTCCCTGGTACTTAGGTCAATGTCTCTATCAGGCAAGAGTACATCTTCTAGCGCCTTGTCTCTGTCAAACTGCATATGCACTCCCTGCTCTGGGTTGTATATAAGTGGGTTTTGTCTTATAATGTCATTGATTAGATCGATAAACTGATGCTTAATTAATCCTTCATCTTTGGACTTTAAAGCTTCATATAGACAGCCTATACTACTATATCCATTGTATGTATAGTATTTATAAATGTTATTCTTAATTATATCCAGAATAGCTTCCTTTTCTTTATCGGTACAGTGCTCACTTTCGATTTTTAGACCGCCACCACTGAATATATTCTTTAGTATGCTAAGTTCTTCCAAATAACCCTCATGTTCAAGAACTACTTTTGAGTCTGGCGCAATGATAGCGTTGCATGCTTCAAACAGCTTTTTGAGATTTACTATTAGTTTAACTTTTTTCATGTGTCCTTTGTAAAAATTTTAATTGCAGAAGAAATTTAAATGCATATTCTTGGTTTGCTCTTTTGATTGGTCTTGCTCTATGGCTCATTGGAGGAGAATCTCTCAAAGCATCCAATTGATTTGCCGAACAAAACAGCGCTTTCTCCTGTAGATTACAGACGAGTGGCTGGCAGTTTGTTGGAATAAAGCTCTTTCTGCAGCTTGCCAAGCTGGTCTATCTAGCTCAAAGCTGTTTGCACAGCAGATGCATATGCTATTCAGCATCAGTGATTTTCAAAAAAAAAAGGCGTGCTGTGCTATGGCACTCGTACTATCTATGCTACTCGAATGGAAAAGACGATAGACACGCTCAGAGCACAGGAGCAGCAGCATCTGTGGATTTGCAGTGCATCTAGTGCATCTAGGCATCTAGACATCTAGGCATCATAAAAATTTTTGTGCCAGAATATGTGCAGAAGTACAGAAGAAAAAGCACAGCTCTAGCAGGTAACTATAAATAGAAAAAAATGATATTTTTTTATGAAAGATCAAAAGACGAAGAAAATACTGAATGCGGCAGGTATGCTGCTTATCTTCTTTATCGCAGTGTGCAGAGGAGGCGGAATTGCCTCTAACGAGCAGGAGCTCAGCCCTGTGGAGTTCCTGAGAGAAGACAGCCCCTTCAGCGACATAG